>NW_025744947.1:0-82500 GCF_021184085.1 Oncorhynchus gorbuscha
GAAAATCCATCCTATATGGGACCCTGTTCCCCGAAGGGCACTGGTCAGGACACTGCATCCTATATAGGACCCTGTTCCACTTAAGGGCCCTGGTCAGGAGCCTGCATCCTATATGGGACCCTGTTCCCCGAAGGGCCCTGGTCAGGAGACTGCATCCTATATGGGACCCTGTTCCCCGGGAAGGGCCCTGGTAAGGAGCCTGCATCCTATATGGGACCCTGTTCGAAGGGCACTGGTCAGAGACTGCATCCTATATGAGACCCTGTTCCTGAAGGCCCTGGTCAGGAGACTGCATCCTATATGGGACCCTGTTCCACTTTGGGCCCTGGTCAGGAGACTGCACATCCTATATAGGACACTGTTCCCCGAGGGCCCTGGTCAAATTCTGCTACTTGTTTAAACGCCTGTGGAGTCAAATTCCAGTTTCGTAGAAGAGCTGAAGAAACTAATACTGGAAATTTAATCTGTGTTATTTCCTGATATTTGCTAGACAATCCAATGATACATCCAGTTGAATGATCAAACCATTCATATCAGAATACTCAGTCCAGCATCTAGACACCAATATACATCTCTGGTACTAGAGGAGTGGCAGGTAGCCTGCAGTTAGAGAGTTGGGCCAGTAGCTCAAATCAGTGAGCTGACAAGTTGATATATCCATCTATGTGCCCTTAAGCAAGGCACAACCTTCATTTCTCCAGTGTCCAGGTTGATAATGGCTGACCTCTCAGAGAGTGTCCCATGGAGAACCGGTAATGAATAGAAACACATTTCCAAATCACACCTGTGTATTAACACCTACGAGTGTGTGTGAAGTAGGTGTGGTATGTTTAATTAAGATGTTGGTGAGATGGGTGTGAGGTATGACAATCTGGACCCTCTATTTCTGAAACTATCTGCCGCCATTGTCGCAACCCCTATTACCAGCCTGTTCAACCTCTCTTTCATATCGTCTGAGATCCCTAAGGATTGAAAGCTGCCGCAGTCATCCCCCTCTTCAAAGGGGAGACACCCTGGACCCAAACTGTTATAGACCTATATCCATCCTGCCCTGCCTATCTAAGGTCTTCGAAAGCCAAGTCAACAAACAGGTCACTGACCATCTCCCGAATCCCACCGTACCTTCTCCGCTGTGCAATCTGGTTTCGAGCCGGTCACGGGTGCACCTCAGCCACACTCAAGGTACTAAACGATATCATAACCGCCATCGATAAAAGACAGTACTGTGCAGCCGTCTTCATCGACCTCGCCAAGGCTTTCGACTCTGTCAATCACCATATTCTTATCGGCAGACTCAATAGCCTCGGTTTTTCGGATGACTGCCTTGCCTGGTTCACCAATTACTTTGCAGACAGAGTTCAGTGTGTCAAATCGGAGGGCATGCTGTCCGGTCCTCTGGCAGTCTCTATGGGGTGCCACAGGGTTCAATTCTCAGGCCGACTCTTTTCTCTGTATATATCAATGATGTTGCTCTTGCTGCGGGCGATTCCCTGATCCACCTCTACGCAGACGACACCATTCTATATACTTTCGGCCCGTCATTGGACACTGTGCTATCTAACCTCCAAACGAGCTTCAATGCCATACAGCACTCCTTCCGTGGCCTCCAACTGCTCTTAAACGTGAGTAAAACCAAATGCATGCTTTTCAACCGATCGCTCTGCACCCGCATGCCCGACTAGCATCACCACCCTGGATGGTTCCGACCTTGAATATGTGGACATCTATAAGTACCTAGGTGTCTGGCTAGACTGCAAACTCTCCTTCCAGACTCACATCAAACATCTCCAATCGAAAATCAAATCAAGAGTCGGCTTTCTATTCCGCAACAAAGCCTCCTTCACTCACGCCGCCAAGCTTACCCTAGTAAAACTGACTATCCTACCGATCCCTCGACCGGCGATGTCATCTTCAAATGGCTTCCAACACTCTACTCAGCAAACTGGATGCTTTATCTTGGCCAGGTCGCAGGTGCAAAATGAGAACTTGTTCTCAACTAGCCTACCTGGTTAAATAAAGGTGAAATAAAATAAAATAAAATGTAAATGTCCCGCTTTACCTCCCATAGCAAAAGCCGTGCTGACAAGCAGAATGATAGTCAATATCGCCATGGTGATAGTCTCCTGAGAGAGAAAGAGAGATTAGTTGAGCATTTTAAAGGATCTGGAATGGCTGTGGGTACTAGAGGAGAGGTTAAGGGAAATCCACTATTAGGTACAAAACTGAAATAACAGCCAAAGTTATTGTTTTATTATTGTACGGAACCCAATGATTTGAGAACTTGATAGGTTGATGTCCCTCTGTGTTATTTGTGTCTTGTTTGACACATCACCTACACACTTTATTAGAATACTTATGAAATGCACAGTTATTTTTGGTAACACCTTTTTCTCATACTCCAACCCCATTGGATGCATTGAACGGATGTGGGTGGAGCAATGTCTACATAGAGGTGCAGGTTGTGAACACTGAAGGCTCTGACGAAGGCTTTGAGGCTGATACGTACAGCTTTAGAGCAGTGAGACTAGCAAGAACAGTGTTCTTCATCTTACTCAACTGTAACCATGCACCTGCAATAAAGATAGCTCAGATGTGAGAGTGCCTATTGAATCCTAGTCCAAGTACGCTCTAAAAATGTGGGGTTCAACTGGAGTTCTAAAGTTCTGTTCTTTAAAACCATACAGTTCTTGGAACTGAAAATGGCCCTTAAAAATGTTCTTCTAAGAACCCCGTTGAAGGTAGGGGTCTTCCAGGAACCGCCTAAGCTGGTGGGGGTTCTTGCAGGAACCAACCTGCCCAACAAACATTTAGATTTGAAAGGACAGTAGCAGCTGCTTAACTTCTTAAGGGGCAGTGAGTTGCTTGGATGAAAGGTGCACAGAGGTGCCCATATTAAACTGCCTGCTTCTCAGTCCCAGTTGATAATATATGCATATGATTATTCACATTGGATAGAAAACACTTTGAAGTTTCTAAAACCATTTGAATGATGTCTGCGAGTATAACATAACTCATATGGCAGGCAAAAACCTGAGAAGATTTTCAACCAAAATCCTATTGAAATCACAGTGAGATATGGATGAGTTTGCACTTCCTACGGCTTCCATTAGATGTCAACAGTCTGTAGAACTTTGTCTGATGCCTCTACTGTAAAGGGGGCCAAATGACCATGAGAATTACATGAGAGGGAGCTCTCTTCCATCGCTCACCTTAAGTCCATGTAATACCCACAATTGGAAATTCATTTGAGATTTATGTTAAAAACATTCTAAAGATGGATTCAATACATCGTTTGACATGTTTCTACTGACTGTTACGGAACTTTTGGACATTTCGTCAGCCTTTAGTGAACACGCTTCGTGCTACGCGCTAACAAAAGTAGCTACTTGGACATAAATGATGGACATTACCCGAACAAAACAAACATTTCTTGTGGGAGTCCTGGGAGTGCATTCCGATGAAGATCAGCAAAGGTAAGTGAAGATTTATAATGCTTTTTATGAGTTTTGCTGACTGCACAATTTGGCAGATAATTTGCAAAAATATTGCAATATCCCTTTAAGTACATAACCTACTGTATAGCTGGGGGTACTGGAGGAGAGTGTCACATTGTTATAAAGGAGACAGGAATGCGTAATAGGGTTTTTTTATTTTCCCAAATTACAGTGTGCCATGTAAAGGCACGGGGACAAAGACCAAGCAAACACATATACAAAACACAGGGCTGAAACCCATTCAAAGAGCGAGGAGTACCTCGAATAAATACACAGGAGGAGACCCGAAAACACAAGCACACAATGATACAACACGGGACGAGAGCCCTAATCATCTATGCACAATACAAGTGGCACGAAAGCCAAAACAACAAGGCACAGGTACTCACCGACCAACGGACATTGGAACATGGATGCTTCCCAAATGGCTTCTTATCCCCTATGTAGTGCACTACTTTGGACCAGGACCCACAGTGAACTAAATAGAGAATAGCTCATGGCCACAAAGGTAATATGGACCCTTGTCTAAAGTAGCTCACTACGTAGGGAATGGGAAGTCAGTTGGGACATAGACATGTATTAGATGAACAGATGTTGAAATCTCACCTTCTGAAGTCTTCAGTTGTAGCTTCACTTCTTCAAAGGTCTTCACTGAGTCTCTCTCTGTCCTGCCTGTGAGTTGAGTTCTACCTCTCTCTCAACTCCTTTTTAAGGACTTGTCCAGTCAGACCCCTCCCTCTATTTTGTCAAAATTTCTCTCCCTCTCTCTCTACCTCTCTCTCTCTTTCTCTCTACCTCTCTCTCTCTCTCTTTCTACCTCTCTCTACCTCTCGCTCTCTCTCTACCTCTCGCTAGCTCTCTCTCTACCTCTAGTCTCTCTACCTCTCTCTCTATACTCTCTCTCTACCTCTCCCTCTCTCTACCTCTCTACCTCTCGCTCTCTCTCTCTCTCGCTCTCTCTCTCTCTACCCTGTCTCCCTACCTCTCGCTCTCGCTCTCTCTCTAGACCTCTCTCTCGCTCTCTCTCTACCTTTTTTGTCTACCTCTCTCTCGCTCTCTCTCTCTACCTCTCTCCCGCTCTCTCTCTACCGCTCTCTCACTCTCTCTACCGCTCTCTCTCGCTCTCTCTCTACCGCTCTCTCTCGCTCTCTCTCTCTCTCTCTACCTCTCTACCACTCTCTCTCTCTCTCTACCTCTCTCTCTACCTCTCTCTCTACCTCTCTCTCTCTCGCTCTCTCTCTACCTCTCTCTCTCTCTCTCTCTCTCTCCCTCTCTCTACCGCTCTCTCTCTCTCTCTCTCTCTCTCTCATCCTTCAATTCTCCATACTTTTCCAGCCCAAACCCTGCTGGACCTGTCTGACATCTACCTATTTGACAGGGTTGGGGTCAATTCAAAGTGAAGGTATTCATCTTTTGTAACACATTCATGTGTTACAGAGGTCACAATATTGTTATGAAGAGACTTAATTCTACCTCATTGAAGCTGATGAAGATGTAGTCTGAAGTGCATTACAATGTCTTGGAAACACAATGCTATTTCAGAAGGAGATAAATAATGAGCTGGCAAACCTTTTGTCCTCATTGTGATGTCACCAGATAGACTTTAGATGCAGCATCAATTTAACTATAAGTTCTGGAATGTTAAATTCATTTGAATTAACTGCTGTCTGTCTAATTGATCTTTTGCCCCAGAATGTTGGGCAACTGATCGTAGCAACTGACGTAGCAACTGTCGTCAAGTCCAACACCTTGGACAAGCTCATGAAACATGAAATCCATTGAGAGGATTACATAAAAGGTAGAGTTTTCATTGAAAAACTAATAGTTTAAATTGCTAAATATTTTAAATATTTTTACAGTGCACCAGGGATACTTGCTACTGTGATTCCTGTGATTCCTCATTTTGTTATATTGCTTGCTGGCTCAGCTGGTTAGCGAGCTCTGTCTCATTGACATCCCAATGTTACTAATGGCCAGCTATCTATCCTGTTAATATAACTTGTTTTGTTAGCTAGGTAATGTTAGCTAGGTATGTTAGAAATGTTATGATCACAACTCTCATCTGTTGTCGACATAAGAATTCCATTTGGGAGCACTAGCTAGTTAGCTATGGTAATGTTAGCCATGTTATGAGCACCAGCTAGTTAAGCTAGGTAATGTTAGTCATGTTATGAGCCCAGCTAGTTAGTTAGGTAATGTTAGCCATGTTATGAGCACCAGCTAGTTAGCTAGGTAATGTTAGCCATGTTATGAGCACCAGCTAGTTAGCTAGGTAATGTTATCCATGTTATGAGCCCAGCTAGTTAGTTAGGTAATGTTAGCCATGTTATGAGCACCAGCTCGTTAGCTAGGTAATGTTAGCCATGTTATGACCACCAGCTAGTTAGCTAGGTAATGTTAGCCATGTTATGAGCACCAGCTAGTTAGCTAGGTAATGTTAGCCATGTTATGAGCACAAGCTTGTTAGCCAGGCAATGTTAGCCATGTTATGAGCACCAGCTAGTTAGCTAGGTAATAGCTAGGTATGTTAGCCATGTTATGAGCACCAGCTAGTTAGCTAGGTAATGTTAGCTAGGTATGTTAGCCATGTTATGAGCACCAGCTCAGCTAGGTAATGTTAGCTAGGTATGTTAGCCATGTTATGAGCACCAGCTCGTTAGCTAGGCAATGTTAGCCATGTTATGAGCACCATCTAGTTAGCTAGGTAATGTTAGCTAGGTATGTTAGCCATGTTATGAGCACCAGCTAGTTAGCTAGGTAATGTTAGCCATGTTATGAGCACCAGCTAGTTAGCCAGGTAATGTTAGCTAGGTATGTTAGCCATGTTATGAGCACCAACTCGTTAGCTAGGTAATGTTAGCTAGGTATGTTAGCCATGTTATGAGCACCAGCTCGTTAGCTAGGCAATGTTAGCCATGTTATGAGCACCAGCTAGTTAGCTCCAAAAGTGGTTGGTAACGTTTGGCTGCATGCCAGAGCCATTCATTTAAATAATCTACTTTCCTGGTCTTTGCATTAACAAGCTATTCATTTCCAGCATCTTTCAGACCATTGAAAATGCAAAAAAGAGGAGGACAGGCACAGCCTGCCCCACCGCTACCAATGATTCTCAGCTAGCGGCGGCCAGTGTTAGCAGAAGTTTGTAGTGGGTTTTACATAATCGTAGTGCAAAAGTATTGCACAAAAAATATCATAAACCACATCATCTCAGTGTGATTCAATTTAAAACAGGACAATGGAATAGATGGATGAGCTATGTCCCAAATAGAACCCTATTACTTACATAGTGGACTAGTTGTGACCCTATAGGCCCTGGTCAAAAGCAGTGTACTATGTTGGGAATGTCTTGAAATAGTTTTGTGTAAGATGGTTGTTATGGTACCCCTGTAGGAAAATATGTTGTCTTAAAAAGTTTATTTAACCCTCCCGTGGTCCTGGGGTCAGGGTGACCCAGGTCCTGTCCTCCCCTTTCTGTGCTCTGTGCTCGCGGGTCAGAGCGACCCAGGCCCTGTGTATCCAGGGCTCCCGCTCTGCGCTGGCGGGGTCAGAGTGACCGTGCCAGCCACTGGCGAGGTGTGTGCCTTTGAGCGTAGTAGAGTCTGCGAGTGTGGCGGCGTGTGCCCGGCTCCACGCTCTGCACTCTGGGCTCGCAGCTCTGCGCTCTTCGCTCTGCGCTCAGAGCGACCCTGTCAGCCACTGGCGAGGCGTGTGCCGCGGAGCGTAGTAGAGAGTCTGCGACTGTGGCGAGTGTGGCGAGTGTGACAAGGCTGTGCCCAGCTCCCCACTCTGCGCTCTGGGCTCGCAGCTCTGCGCTCTTGGGTCAGAGCACAGGTCCGGACGTGCCTCGCTGTGTGCTAGAGAGCAGCCGAGTGTTCTTGTTGTGCTCTGCGCTCGTGGTTCAGTGCGACCGAGTCCCTGTGTTTCCAGGGCTCTGCGCTCTGTGCTCGTGGGTCAGTGCAACCCAGGCCCTGTGTTTCCAGGGCTCTGAGCTCTGCGCTCGTGGGTCAGTGAAACCCAGGCCCTGTGTTTCAGGGCTCGCGCTCTGCGCTCGTGGGTCAGTGCGACCTATACCTCTCCTCTCTCCTATACCTCTCCTCTCTCATATACCTCTCTCCCCTCCTCCTCTCCTTTCTCCTATACCTCTCTCCCCTCCTCCTCTCCTCTCTCCTATACCTCTCTCCCCTCCTTCTCTCCTCTCCTATACCTCTCTCCCCTCCTTCTCTCCTCTCTCCTATACCTCTCTCCCGTATACCTCTCTCCCCTCCTCCTCTCCTCTCTCCCATACCTCTCCTCTCTCCCCTCCACCTCTCCTCTCTCCTATACCTCTCTCCCCTCCTCCTCTCCTCTCGCCTATACCTCTCGCCCCTCCTCCGCTCCTCTCGCCTATACCTCTCTCCCCTTCTCCTCTCCTCTCTCAGATACCTCTCCTCTCTCCTATACCTCTCTCCCCTAACCTCTCCTCTCTCCCCTCCTCCACTCCTCCCTCTTATACCCCTCTTCCCTACCCCTCTCCTCCCTAACCTCTCGACTCTCCCCTCCTCCTCTCCTCCCCTAACCTCTCCCCTAACCTCTCCTCTCTCCCTTCTCCCTCCTCCCTCCTATACCCCTCTTCCCTACCCCTCTCCTCCCCTAATCTCTCCCCTCCTCCTCTCGTCCCCTAACCTCTCCCCTCCTCTCATTTCTCCCATACCTCTCTCTCCTCCTCTTGTCCTAACACAAACCCTCTCCTCCTGACCTTCAGCTTTAATACAGTAACTATGTACCCATTAACTTGATTTTTTTGTTGTTGTCTCCATATAGAAAGTCTGCATAGGAAATAGATGTAACAATTGTCTGTTCCAGTGAGATTCCGTTGAACTGTTGTGTGTCGGTCAAAAACAACTGGACGTAAAAAAACTTTACCCTCAAAAAAAACTAACGTACTGCCATGGTATGCACCAAGGTATCATCATGGTCTGCACCAAAGGTATTATAATGGTTTGCACCAAGGTATCACCATGGTCTGCACCAAGGTATCACCGTGGTCTGCACCAAGGTATCATCATGGTCTGCACCAAGGTATCACCATGGTATGCACCAAGGTATCATCATGGTCTGCACCAAGGTATCACCATGGTCTGCACCAAGGTATCACCATGGTCTGCACCAAGGTATCACCATGGTCTGCACCAAGGTATCATCATGGTCTGCACCAAGGTATCACTGTGGTCTGCACCAAGGTATCACCATGGTCTGCACCAAGGTATCACCGTGGTCTGCACCAAGGTATCAGCATGGTCTGCACCAAGGTATCACCATGGTCTGCACCAAGGTATCACCATGGTCCGTGCCATGGTGGAACTGCATTGTATGTCTGAAATAATTGTGTAATAATCAGTGGGCATAATTGAACTCCCAATTACGTTCTGGACACGCCCCTTTCCTGCTAACTCACCACACCTGAACTCACTCTGCTCATCACCAATTCCTCTTCCATTCTTCTGGTATATAAGCAGCTTGTTCTACTTGGTTTGTTCAGCATTTGTGGTGTCCCAGTTCCTTTATTGTTCCTGTTGTTGATTGGCTAAAGTAAGTTCCTGCTATTGTAACTTTTCTAGGGTTTTAACTTCCTACATTGGGGTGTAATATCCTGTTCATCATGTGTATTGTTATGGTGCAGCTGGCCCAGTATTAGACCTTTAATTTAACTGTAAGGGAAGTGTTACAGCTAGTGAGATGAGACATGGTATAATGATGGTTCCTGCCTGCAGGATGTGTCTTACATCTATTAGACTGTTCTGATTGGTTACCTGTTGCACTGTGTCTCAGTGAACAAGAAACTATGAAATGGAGGAAACATGGATGTGCAAAGCCAGAACAAAACATTGGCAGCCATATTTAGCTGGGTAGTGTCTAAACATTGGCAGCCATATTTAGCTGGGTAGTGTCTAAACATTGGCAGCCATATTTAGCTGGGTAGTGTCTAAACATTGGCAGCCATATTTAGCTGGGTAGCGTCTAAACATTGGCAGCCATATTTAGCTGGGTAGCGTCTAAACATTGGCAGCCATATTTAGCTGGGTAGCGTCTAAACATTGGCAGCCATATTTAGCTGGGTAGCGTCTAAACATTGGCAGCCATATTTAGCTGGGTAGCGTCTAAACATTGGCAGCCATATTTAGCTGGGTAGCGTCTAAACATTGGCAGCCATATTTAGCTGGGTAGCGTCTAAACATTGGCAGCCATATTTAGCTGGGTAGCGTCTAAACATTGGCAGCCATATTTAGCTGGGTAGCGTCTAAACATTGGCAGCCATATTTAGCTGGGTAGCGTCTAAACATTGGCAGCCATATTTAGCTGGGTAGCGTCTAAACATTGGCAGCCATATTTAGCTGGGTAGCGTCTAAACATTGGCAGCCATATTTAGCTGGGTAGCGTCTAAACATTGGCAGCCATATATAGCTGGGTAGTGTCTAAACATTGGCAGCCATATTTAGCTGGGTAGTGTCAACTAGATTGTATTTACACTGAGGTTCTCACTGAATCTGGTTTTGATGGCTTCACTCTTTGTTTCTCTCAGACTCCATGACCATGTTGACCAGTCTTCTGCTTCTCAGTGCTGCCTTTGCTCTGGGAGATGCACGTAAGAGTCCACTTTTCTTGACTCGTTCTGTATTTTTCTCGTAGCAGACATGACTGATTGACCTACAAATAATATTGTAGCTGTGATTTGTAGCTCTCTCTCCACTAGCCTAAAGCCACATGTAACTCCTTACAGATTCACTTGTATAAGAAGACTTGTGTCCTTCCTGTTGGACCAAATATGGATCACGCTGTTTAATGTTTGTAAAGACTATGCGGAGCTGGCCTGAAGCAGAGTTATCATCCTTACATCTACTGTGAATTTGAAGGGGAAGTGTAGTTGTAATTAGCTCTTTGACATTACCTTAAAGGTGATACTTTCTTAAATGGCAACACATGACTGATGTGAAATACTAAACTTCCCTTTAAGATGGGAATTTTCTCAACATATTGAATTTGTTGTGCTTCCTGTATACTGGAACCCACAGGACATAGCTTAAGACTGAGAAACGAGTATCTTTAAGATAATGTTTTAAAAAGGAATTAGTTGTGACGGTCAATTTGGGTGAGAGTCCAGAAGACACATTCTCAGCAAGGCTGACTGACTAATACATGAAATGTCTTTGTTCCCATCTACTGCTTGGCTGTCATTGTAGATAAGAAAATCATTAACTGACTTGCCTTGTTAAATAAATACTTTCTTCTCTAGCGGTACTGTGTGTCCCTTGGTGATCAACCGGTGTCTGTACCCAACGTTGTGAAGTACCTTGGCGCAAACCTGGCATCTGTGCACAGCTCCGAGGAGGACCAGTTTCTACAGGCGTTGGTTTTGGTCAAGACTGTTGGTTTCCCTCCTACCTGGATTGGTGGATTTTATTCTGTTAAGGTGGGACCATTAACCCTACAGTGATATATAGAGCCATTATTGCAAGGAACTCCGTTCCATCTCATCTTGCTCAAGTGAACAGCAAACCTGGTTAAAAAAATAGTGTATTGTGGCATTTAATTTTCAACTTCCGTAGGATGCTTTTATACATATGTAAAATGGTTCTAGTTAAGTATAGATGTAATCTATTCCATACAGTCTGCTTGTAAACATGTGTATGGGGTTTCTAGCATCAAGTTGTAGACTAATTATGGTCTTTGACGTGTATTGGATGATTGCAAATGTGAGGAGTAGGCTTCATGTTCTTTACACAAGCAATAGTCCCAGTAGGAGGGGTTTTGGAGTAACTTTAACTGTTTCAGGTGTTAGAGGAAAGACTATACATTGAGTTTATTCTGACCCCCCTTCAGGGCAGGCTGTAGTTCTGGAGTGATGGCTCTGACTTTGATCACCAGAACTGGGCTAAAGGAAGGCCTGGTGCTGGTGCCAGAGACTTGTATTCATGTCAACTTTGGAGGTACAGTAAACCCAGTATCATTCACTGATCCAGTCATCAAATTAAACTTACTCCTAGTTAATTTAACAGTAACAAAGTATTTTGACGTTACCATGGTGATACCTTGGCATGGAACATGATACCTTGGTGCAGACCATGATATTACCTTGGCGCAGACCATGGTGATACCTTGGCGCGGACCATGGTGATACCTTGGCGCGGACCATGGTGATACCTTGGCGCGGACCATGGTGATACCTTGGCGCGGACCATGGTGATACCTTGGCGCGGACCATGGTGATACCTTGGCGCGGACCATGGTGATACCTTGGCGCGGACCGTGGTGATACCTTGGCGCGGACCATGGTGATACCTTGGCGCGGACCATGGTGATACCTTGGCGCGGACTATTTGTTTATTCTACACTGTAGGTACATTTTGTTTTTGTCGTGTTTGTTCTAAATGTCGACAAAAAAATGAAAGCTGAAGGTCTGGAGGAGAGGGAGTGAAAGTAGAACCAGGGTTTGTGTTGTTGGGAGAGAGGTATGGGACAGGGGAGACGTTTGGTGAGGAGATGAGCAAGGGAAAGATGAGGAGGTTAGAGGAAGACAGGATGAGTGGAAAGAGGAATATGAGAAAGGAGGAGGTATATGAGAGCGGAAAGGTTAGGTGAGGAGAAGAGGGAGGAAAGATGATGAATCAAGGTGTTAAAGGGATGTTGTGCGATTTTTGGCAATTTAGCCCTCTTTCATTAGTTTTGAAGGAAGTTTTGAAATGAACTAAAATAGCTTCAGCACATTGCTAACTATGAGAGCAGATCCAAAGACTTCCAGTCATTGCGCTGACGTGAGTTAGCGATCGCTGGAAAAACTACCTTTAAAGTCCTTCAAATGGCATGCAGAGACAAAACCTGACTCTGGGTAAGAAGAAAAGGGTTTTAATTTGCCAAAATATTGCAATATCCCTTTTTCAGTTCAACGTAATCATAAACTTTGCCAAGTACCAGGTCATTATAGTTTTTTTTTAAACTAGTTATCTCTGCTGACGTTGGCCGCAAGTGGATCTTCAAGCAAGACAAAAACCCAGAGCACACATCAAAATCCACAATGAAATGGTTACAAAAACAATATGTTGCAATGTCCATCTCAGTCTCCGGACAGAAAGGACGCCTGTATCTGTGTAGTGACTGGGTGTATTGATATCCAACATGTAATTAATACCATATCTCAAAGAGATATTCAATGTCTGCTTTGGTACATCTTTACCCATCTATCAATAGGTGGATGTCATAAGGTGAATGCACCAATTTGTAAGTCGCTCTGGATAAGAGCGTCTGCTAAATGACTTAAATGTAATGTAAATGTGCCCTTCGTTGCAAGACATTGGAAAGCTCCTGGTCTTTGTGGTTGAATCTGTGTTTGAAATGCATTGCTTGACTGAGGGACCTTACAGATAATTATATGTGTGGGGTACAGAGACGAGGTCATTCAAAAATAATGTCAAACATTATTATTGAACACAGTGAGTCCATGCAACTTATAATGTGACTTGATAAGAAAACCTTTACTCCTGATCTTGTTTAGGTTTTGCCTCAACATGGAGGTTGAATACTTATTGACTCAAGACTTTTCAGCTTTTCATTTTGCTTTTATTATCAAGCTGCAATTTTTTAGAGTGAATTATTTTCCCCAAATGAGAAACTCAAGCGCTGCAAATATATTCCAGTTTGCAGTTACAAAAAGAGGATTAATGTGCTTCATTTTTAAGAAGTTAATTGGACGCTTTAGTTGTAATACAAACCTTATCAAAACATATGGGGTGGTCGCCTAGTGGTTAGAGCGTTGGACTAGTAACCGAAAGGTTGCAAGATTGAATCCCGAGCCGACAAGGTACAAATCTGTCGTTCTGCCCCAGAACAAGGCAGTTAACCCACTGTTCCCAGGCCGTCATTGAAAATAAGAATTTGTTCTTAACTGACTTGTCTAGTTAAATAAAGGTCAAATAAAAAATACAGGCCTGCTAGGTGTGACACTATGATTTGAAAAAAGTAAACGTAGCCAAAGGTAGGTATGCACAGTTTCTTGAATTGCACTGGGCATCATTCACAACTGATGGGCTAATATTGTCACCCATCAGACTGTTCTTGATTTGATCTGGTCTTTAAATGTACTAAATGTGTGAAATTTGTTTTGATTTAGAATGGTCAATTATCATGCATCTGTCTGAAACAGGGGCCATAATGTATTATTCAGCTCAGGTGAATTTACATTTTGGCTAGATGGGAGCAGTGTATGTGCAAGTTTTACGCTGATCCAATGAACCATTTCCTTTCTGTTCAACATGTATCAACAGTGCCCAAATGTGCCTAATTTGTTTATTAATATACATTATCTGACTCTAGACGAGATTTACATTTTGGCTACCAGATGGCAGCAGTGTATGTGTAAAGTTTTGCATTTCTATTCAAAATGTTGTATCAACAGTGCCCAAATGTGCCTAATTGGTCAATATATACATTTTCAAGTAGATAACTGTACACTCTCCTCAAACAATCAATGGCATGTATCACTGTAACAGCTACTGTAAATTGGACAGTGCAGTTTGATTAACAAGAAGTTAAGCTTTCTGCCCGAATAAGACCTGGGAAATGTTCTTGTTACTTACAACCTCATGCTAATCACATGCTAATCACATTAGCGCACATTAGCTCAACCATCCCGCAGGGGATACACTGATCCCGAGGTTAACTACCCATAACCTCTCTGTTGGAGGAAATTATGGTTGAAATGACTAATTATGTATACATTCCAATCAGAACTGACTAGTCCCAATGCTATAATGTACTGTACATATGAATTTTCTCTCTTGCTCCCATTCCCAATTGTATATAATGTAGTCAGGAGTTTAGTAACGATGACGGTCTGTTCCTTGTACAAATGAATGTACTGTCTAGAATGCTGATTTATACTGACTGACCTTGACTTCAGGTGTGGAGCGACGGCTCGAACTATAGGGCCTCTCTACCGGTGAAAGAGAGAACGTTTAGAAAATGCTGACGTCATTTTCAGTTTATAACCTGTGGAAAAATGTGTATGTGGCAGTACTCTCTTGAATTAAACGCTGTTACCTGACTTTTAAGACTGGTCTTGATCTATTTCATGCATAATTCATGAATTTACAACTCATTAATGAAATAGAAAGAGTGTGAATTTGGTTTTTGGCTACAAAACATATAGGAATTTAGAATTCCACTAACACTCTCCTTTCTCATATACCTCCACTACTTGGCCCAATCTGATCCTACAGCAGACCGGCAGCCTGGGAGAACGGGACACTATCGTTCATCACACCTTGTAACACTTTTACAGTAATCATTTTAAATTCCTGACATTAAGCAAACCAGACGGCACCATTTAGGAATGTAGTGAGTGAAAGTTGTCAAACATTAATAGTAAAAAGTAAAGATGCCCCAAAACGACATGAGTAGTACTTTCAAATATTTTAACTTAGTACTTTACATCACTAACTAATGTCCGACATTGGGATCTCTCGTTGGATTAATGAGGCAACTAGTCACACCTGTGACAGGTCCTTCAACCTATGGGGGCGCTGTGTCATTATTGGATTTAAAAAACGTGCCTGTTTTAAGCGCAATATTTTGTCACGAAAAGATGTTTCAACTATGCATATAATTGGCAGCTTTGGAAAGAAAACACTGACGTTTTCAAAACTGCAAAGATATTATCTATGAGTGCCCCAGAACTGATGCTACAGGCAAAACCATTATGAAACCTCAAACAGGAAATGAGCTGAATTTTTGAGGCTCTGTTTTACCTATCGTCTCCTTATATGGCTGTGAATGTGCCGTGAACAGGCTTATGCTCTCTGCCGTTCGTCCAAGATGTCTGCAGCATTGTGACGTATTTGTAGGCATATCATTGGAAGATTGGCCATAAGAGACTACATTTGCCAGGGGACCGCCCGGTGTCCTTTGTCTAAGTTGGTGCGTAATTTTCTCATTTTACCATGCGATTCAGAGGAGAAGCACACTTCCAGGAACGATACATCATCAAAGACATATGTAGAAAAACACCTTGAGGATTGATTCTAAACAACGTTTGCCATGTTTCAGTCGATATTATGGAGTTATTTTGTAAAAAGATCGGCGTTTTTATAACTGAATTTCGTTTTTTTTGGTAGCCAAACATGACGCAGAAAACGGACCGATTTCTCCTGCACAAATAATCTTTCAGGAAAACTGAACATTTGCTATCTGAGAGTCTCCTCATTGAAAACATCCAAAGTTCTTAATTTATCTTTTATTTATTTGAATGTTTTTCTGGTTTTTGTGAAAATGTTGCATGCTAATGCTAAATGCTAATGCTAAATGCTAACGCTAAATGCTAAATGCTAGTTTGCTATGGTTGAGAAGCTTATTTTTGAAAATCTGAGATGACAATGATGTTAACAAAAGGCTAAGCTTGAGAGCTAGCATATTGATTTAATTTCATTTGCGATTTCATGAATAGTTAAACCTCTTAAGCCCACCAGACACGCATGCGTCCCATCTAGCCATCTGGAAATGCAAAAAAGCATAGCCGGCGCTACACAACGCAGAAATAAAATATAAAACATTCATTACCTTTGACAAGCTTCTTTGTTGGCACTCCTAGATGTCCCATAAACATCACTATTGGGTCTTTTTTTCGATTAAATCGGTCCATATATACCCTAAATATCGATCTATGAAAAGTGTGTAATCCAGGAAAAAACAGTTTTAAAACGCAACCTCATTTTTTAAAATGAAAAAAGTCGACGATAAACTTTCACAAAACACTTTGAAATACTTTTGTAATCCAACTTTAGGTATTAGTAAACGTTAATAATCAATCAAATTGATCACGGGGCGATGTGTATTCAATAGCTCCACGTCTTCAAATCATGGTCGAAAAATTATTTTCCAAAACATCTTGTCGGAGAGCGAAAGGAATGGGCTCTCTCTTACTCGTTTGACCAAGAAACAAAGCCCAGGCAATTGACAAGACTGGCGGCATCGTGTGGAAGCTGTAGGGCTTGCAATCTCAGCCCCTGTAATTTGCTTTCCCATAGACAATACATGCAAGTGGCGCATTGATATTTTTTCCAGTTTTCGGTGATCAGTTTTCTTGCGCTTTTCGATGAAACACACGTTATGTTATAGTCACAGCCGTGATTTAACCAGTTTTATAAACGTCAGTGTTTTCTATCCACATACTAATCATATGCATATACTATATTCCTGGCATGAGAAGCAGGACGCTGAAATGTTGCGCGATTTTTAACAAAATGTTTTAAAAAGTAAGGGGTAGGCTTAAGTGGATTTATTAACGTTGCGTTATGGTAATGAGCTTGAGGCTGTATTCACGATCCCAGATCCGGGATGGCTCGCCGCAAGAAGTTAAAAGGAGAGGTGGAAGAGGTAGACCATAACTTACAGACAACAGAGAGAGAGAGACACCCAGTGAATCCCTTGGAAGAGTGCAGAAGGTGAGAGTGCATCGTTTGGGAAGGATACATATTCCTGTGCGCTTCTTGGGGTCCTCAGGACTGGGTTTAGAAAATGCTGCTTTGGTAGTTGTGTAAGTTTTGTACCTAATAGTGGGTTTCCTTAACCTCTCATCTAGTACCCACAGCCATTCCAGATCCTTTAAAATGCTCAACTAATCTCTCTTTCTCTCTCTCAGGAGACTATCACCATGGCGATATTGACCATCATTCTGCTTGTCAGCACGGCTTTTTGCTCTGGGAGGTAAGCGTGACATACGTCACACCAACCCACCAACATCTTAATTAAACATACCACACCTACTTCACACATGTAGGTGTTAATACAGGTGTGATTTGGAAATGTGTTTCTATTCATTACCGGTTCTCCATGGGACACTCTGGAGAGGTCTGCCATTATCAACCTTGACACTGAGAAATTTACATTTACATTACATTTAAGTCATTTAGCAGACGCTCTTATCCAGAGCGACTTACAAATTGGTGCATTCACCTTATGACATCCAGTGGGACAGTCACTTAACAATAGTGCATCTAAAACTTAGGGGGGTGGGGTGAGAGGGATTACTTAACCTATCCTAGGTATTCCTTAAAGAGGTGGGGTTTCAGGTGTCTCCGGAAGGTGGTGATTGACTCCGCTGTCCTGGCGTCGTGAGGGAGTTTGTTCCACTGCATTGGGGGCCAGGGCAGCGAACAGTTTTGACTGGGCTGAGCGGGAGCTGTACTTCCTCAGTGGTAGGGAGGCGAGCAGGCCAGAGGTGGATGAACGCAGTGCCCTTGTTTGGGTGTAGGGCCTGATCAGAGCCTGGAGGTACTGGTGCCGTTCCCCTCACAGCTCCGTAGGCAAGCACCATGGTCTTGTAGCGGATGCGAGCTTCAACTGGAAGCCAGTGGAGAGAACGGAGGAGCGGGGTGACGTGAGAGAGAACTTGGGAAGGTTGAACACCAGACGGGCTGCGGCGTTCTGGATGAGTTGAAGGGGTTTAATGGCACAGGCAGGGAGCCCAGCCAGCAGCAGTTGCAGTAATCCAGACGGGAGATGACAAGTGCCTGGATTAGGACCTGCGCCGCTTCCTGTGTGAGGCAGGGTCGTACTCTGCGGATGTTGTAGAGCATGAACCTACAGGAACGGGCCACGCCTTGATGTTAGTTGAGAACGACAGGGTGTTGTTCAGGATCACGCCAAGGTTCTTGGCGCTCTGGGAGGAGGACACAATGGAGTTGTCGACCGTGATGGCGAGATCATGGAACGGGCAGTCCTTCCCGGGAGGAAGAGCAGCTCCGTCTTGCCGAGTTCAGCTTGAGGTGGTGATCCGTCATCCACACTGATATGTCTGCCAGACATGCAGAGATGCGATTCGCCACCTGGTCATCAGAAGGGGGAAAGGAGAAGATTAATTGTGTGTCGTCTGCATAGCAATGATAAGAGAGACCATGTGAGGTTATGACAGAGCCAAGTGACTTGGTGTATAGCGAGAATAGGAGAGGGGCCAAGAACAGAGCCCTGGGGGACACCAGTGGTGAGAGCGCGTGGTGAGAGACAGATTCTCGCCACGCCACCTGGTAGGAGCGACCTGTCAGGTAGGAGCGCAATCCAAGCGTGGGCCGCGCCGGGAGATGCCCAACCTCGGAGAGGGTGGAGAGGAGGATCTGATGGTTCAGTATCGAAGGCAGCCGATAGATCTAGAAGGATGAGAGCAGAGGAGAGAGAGAGTTAGCTTTAGCAGTGCGGAGCGCCTCCAAGTGATACAGAGGAGAGCAGTCTCAGTTGAATGACTAGTCTTGAAACCTGACTGATTTGGATCAGAAGGTCATTCAGAGAGAGATGGCAGGAGAGCTGGCCAAGGACGGCACGTTCAAGAGTTTTGGAGAGAAAAGAAAGAAGGGATACTGGTCTGTAATTGTTGACATCGGAGGGATCGAGTGTAGGTTTTTTCAGAAGGGGTGCAACTCTCGCTTCTCTTGAAGACGGAAGGGACGTAGCCAACGGTCAGGGATGAGTTGATGAGCGAGGTGAGGTAAGGGAGAAGGTCTCCGGAAATGGTCTGGAGAAGAGAGGAGGGGATAGGGGTCAAGCGGGCAGGTTGTTGGGCGGCCGGCCGTTACAAGACGCGAGATTTCATCTGGAGAGAGAGGGGAGAAAGAGGTCAGAGCACAGGGTAGGGCAGTGTGAGCAGAACCAGCGGTGTCGTTTGACTTAGCAAACGAGGATCGGATGTCGTCGACCTTCTTTTCAAAATGGTTGACGAAGTCATCTGCAGAGAGGGAGGAGGGGGAGGGGCGGAGGATTCAGGAGGGAGGAGAAGGTGGCAAAGAGCTTCCTAGGTTGAGGCAGATGCTTGGAATTTAGCGTGGTAGAAAGTGGCTTTAGCAGCAGAGACAGAGGAGGAAAATGTAGAGAGGAGGGAGTGAAAGGATGCCAGGTCCGCAGGCGAGTTTTCCTCCATTTCCGCTCGGCTGCCCGGAGCCCTGTTCTGTGAGCTCGCAATGAGTCATCGAGCCACGGAGCGGAGGGGAGGACCGAGCCGGCCTGGAGGATAGGGGACATAGAGAGTCAAGGGATGCAGAGAGGGAGGGAGAGAGGAGGAGGGTTGAGGAGGCAGAATCAGGAGATAGGTGGGAGAAGGTTTGAGCGGAGGGAAGAGATGATAGGATGGAGAGGAGAGAGTAGCGGGGGGAGAGAGAGCGAAGGTTGGGACGGGCGCGATACCATCCGAGTAGGGGCAGTGTGGAGGTGTTGGATGAGAGCGAGAGGGAAAAGGATACAAGGCAGTGGTCGGAGACTTGGGGGAGTTGCAGTGAGGTTAGTGGAAGAACAGCATCTAGTGAAGATGAGGTCGAGCGTATTGCCTGCCTTGTGAGTAGGGGGAAAGGTGAGAGGGGTGAGGTCAAAAGAGGAGAGGAGTGGAAAGAAGGAGGCAGAGAGGAAAAGAGTCAAAGGTAGGCGTGGGGAGGTTAATGTCGCCCAGAACTGTGAGAGGTGAGCCGTCCTCAGGAAAGGAGCTTATCAAGGCATCAAGCTCATTGATGAACTCTCCGAGGGAACCTGGAGGGCGATAAATGATAAGGATGTTAAGCTTGAAAGGGCTAGTAACTGTGACAGCATGGAATTCAAAGGAGGCGATAGACAGATGGGTAAGGGAGAAAGAGAGAATGACCACTTGGGAGAGATGAGGATCCCGGTGCCACCACCCGCTGACCAGACGCTCTCGGGGTGTGCGAGAACACGTGGGCGGACGAAGAGAGAGCAGTAGGAGTAGCAGTGTTGTCTGTGGTGATCCATGTTTCCGTCAGTGCCAAGAAGTCGAGGGACTGGAGGGAGGCATAGGCTGAGATGAACTCTGCCTTGTTGACCGCAGATTGGCAGTTCCAGAGGCTACCGGAGACCTGGAACTCCACGTGGGTCGTGCGCTGGGACCACCAGAGTAGGGTGGCGCGGCCACGCGGTGTGGAGGCGTTTGTATGGTCTGTGCAGAGAGGAGAGAACAGGGATAAACAGACACATAGTTGACAGGCTACAGAAGAGGCTACGCTAATGCAAAGGAGATTGGAATGACAAGTGGACTACACGTCTCGAATGTTCAGAAAGTTAAGCTACGTAGCAAGAATCTTATTGACTAAAATGATTAAAATGATACAGTACTGCTGAAGTAGGCCAGCTGGCAGTGGGTGCGTTGTTGACACTACACTAATCAAGTCGTTCCGTTGAGTGTAATAGTTTCTGCAGTGTTGCTATTCGGGGGCTGGCAGGCTAGCTAGCAGTGTTGTTTACGTTACGTTGCGTTAAAAGAACGACAATAGATGGCTAGCGAACCTAGAAAATCGCTCTAGACTACCCAATTATCTTTGATACAAAGACGGCTATGTAGCTAGCTAAGTAGCTAGCTACGATCAAACAAATCAAACCGTTGTACTGTAATGAAATGAAGTGAAAAAGTGATACAACCTGTGAATGCGACCGGGAAGTTGAGTTCTATACAGAAGACGTTGGCTAGCGTTGGCTAGCTGTTGGCTAGCTAGCAGAGTTGGCTAGCTAGCAGAGTCACCTACGTTAAGGACGACAAATAGCTGGCTAGCTAACCTCGGTAAATTAAGATAATCACTCTAAGACTACACACTCTAAACCTAAACAACACAATTATCTTGGATACGATGATACGAAGACAGCAAAGACAGCTATGTAGGTAGCTAACACTAAACTAATCAAGTCGTTCAGTTGAGTGTAATAGTAATAGTTTCTCAGTGCAGCTAATCAGTGGACGTTAGCTAGCTGGCTAGTGAAGACTACGTTAGGGACGGCGAAATACGATAATTACGCAATTATCTTTGATACAAAGACGGCTATGTAGCTAGCTGAGAAGAAATTGCTAAGATAAGACAAATCAAACCGTTGTGATATAATGAAATGTAATGAAAAAGTTATACTACCCGTTGGAGCGACGTGCAGATGCGACCACTCGCTCCAACTGAACCGGAAACCGGAAACCGGAAATGAAGGTTGTGCCTTGCTTAAGGGCACATAGATGGATATATCAACTTGTCAGCTCACTGATTTGAGCTACTGGCCCAACTCTCTAACTGCAGGCTACCTGCCCTCCTCTAGTACCAGAGATGTATATTGGTGTCTAGATGCTGGACTGGTATTCTGATATGAATGGTTTGATCATTCAACTGGATGTATCATTGGATTGTCTAGCAAATATCAGGAAATAACACTGATACAATTTCCAGTCTTAGTTTCGGTTCTCCATGGGACACCCTCTGAGGTGTCATCGCCTGACACGACTTAGCATAATGCAACGGACATAAATATTCCTGTTCACGGAAATCACAAGTGAAATATATTGGAACACAGCTTAGCCTTTTGTTAATCACCCTGTCGTCTCAGATTTTCAAAATATGCTTTACAGCCAACGCTAGACAAGCATTTGTGTAAGTTTATCATAGCCCAGCATAGCATTATGCCTTGCTAGCAGCAGGCATAATGGAGGAAAAGGGGGGTGAGGTGTAACGGATGTGAAACAGCTAGCTTAGTTAGCGGTGCGCTAAACAGCGTTTCAATCGGTGATGTCACTTGCTCTGAGACCTTGAAGTAGTAGTTCCCCGCGGCTTTTGTGGAGCGATGGGTAACTATACTTCGAGGGTGACTGTTGTTGATGTGCAGAGGTTCCTGGTTCGCGCCGGGTATGGGCGAGGGACGGTCTAAAGTTATACTGTTACATTAGGGTTACACCAGCTTGACAGCCAAAGTTCATTTTCTCCCAAAATATTATTTTTGTAGGCGAAATAGCTCCGTTAGTTCTTGACGTTTGGCTGAGAAATCGCCTCGGAAATTGCAGTCACCACAACGCTGAAAAATATTCCAAATTAGCTCCATAATATCGATAGAAACATGGCAAATGTTGTTTATAATCAATCCTCAAGGTGTTTCTCTAATATCTATTCAATAATATATCCGTCGGGACAATTAATTTTCAGGAGGACCGATTGGAGTAATGGCTACCTCTGTATTTTACTTTCGAATCTCTCTCGGAGCCACCATGTGACTACTTACTCAATGTGGCCGCCTACGGATTTTCTTCAACAGAAATGCGAAAAACTACGTCACAGTGCTGTAGACATCTTGGGGAATATGTAGAAAGCGTAAGCTCGTTGATGGTACATTCACAGCTGAGTAGGGAGTCATTGAACGCAGCACTTTCAAAACCTGGGGCACTTCCGGATTGGAATTTTCTCAGGCTTTCACCTGCAATATCAGTTCTGTTATACTCACAGACAATATTTTTACAGTTTTGGAAACGTTAGAGTGTTTTCTATCCTAAGCTGTCATCTTGTCCTGACAAAATATCCCGTTTATTACGGGAACATTATTTTCAAAATTAAAATACTGCCCCCTAGTCACAAAGGTTAAACCATAATAAAGCATATAACACGAAGTTACTATCTAGCTGCGGGTCCAGTTCTGACATTATGTGTAGGCCTAGCTGAGGTGACCTCGAATCCCAAGTTTCGGCTCAATAGGTAATTTGGAGCCCGAGCAACGACCTTAATTGGTGCTGATAATCCACATTTTCCGGGAGTTGCTACGGGGTCCCTGAATGAGCTATCGGACACAAACGTTGGGGTCCGTCTTTATGGGCCGAGGCGGTTTTAATGCACCTAGTCTTGTGACTCTGGGGCTTTTCTAAATGTCGTCATTTTTCGTAATGGTCAAAATGATTTGAAGTTATTGCAAATGTAGGAGGCTGTTTCTCAATCTGAGAACGTTCTAGAGTCTCATAACACACCATGCACTATCGACTTGAGCTCTATAACAGGTTTCTACATTTTCAGAGCTCTAGGTGTGACTGTTCTTTGATAGTATGAACAAAGGTAACTATTGCAGGCTCTGTGTGTCTCTGAGCCCCACACTGTGACACTCCATCCTTGCTGTGTGTGTGTGTGAGTTTTCCTGGAAATCTGATGGGATGAATGACTGATTTACAGTTCATGATGGTTGCATAATCAGACATTTGAAGTTTTGGAAAGATCAGGCATTTTTAACATTCGAAACAGCCCCCTTTGACCCCAATTATGGAACTTCCGGTTGGCACAGGAAGCTAAAAGTAAACCCATATCCTCATTGGGGTATGCTTTTCCAGAATCCAGAGTTTTAAGTCTTTACATTAAAAACTGACTGAATTACACGGGTTTGCAATATTTCTACTTAAACTGCAGGTTGGGTATGGCAAAAAAAAATGAGGGCGATTTTTAACCACTTCCGGTTGCTTCAGGAAGCTTAGAATCAACTCAAGGAGACGTCATAGTGGCCTGAAGGATTGTCATTGAAGAAAGGTTCATAAAGCATTCATAACCCACATAGGCTTCAGGTTGAATTGAGAAGAAAAGGCAATGTATTCCTATGGGAGAGATGTTAATGTAAACTGTGAGATTAAAAAAAAAATGTTTTCACTGTTAAGGGTTAATGCCACATGATCAAGATTAGGCTTGCACAGTTCGGCAATTGTGCTTCTAACACTAACGATTCTCTCGCTACTTTTTTTTCACGGTCGCTGCGCTCAGACCGAGCGAGCTACGGTCTAGCGGGGCATCTCGTTGAACTCGGCACAGCCTAGAGATTATGGTAATGCCATTGCCGGCTCTGTGTGTCTTTAAAGCACCGCACTGTGTCACTCCATCCTTGCTGTGTGTGTGTGTGTGTGTGTGTACGTGAGAGCTTTTCTTTGACATCTGTTTGGAGAAATGCCAGGAGAATGCGACCTGCCCAAATGCATAGTGCCAAATAAAGTTTGGTGGAGGAGGGATAATGGTCTGGTGCAGTTGTTAATGGTTCGGGCCCCTTAATTCCAGTGAAGGCAAATCTTAATGCTACTGCATAAAATGACATTGTTGACGATTCTGTGCTTCCAACTTTGAGTTTGGGAAGGCCGTTTCCTGTTTCAGCATGACAATCCCCCGTGCAGGTTTATACATAAATTGTTTTTTGAGATTGGTGTGGAAGAACTTGACTGGCCTGCACAGTGCCTGACCTCAACCCCATCAAATTATTTGGGAGGAATTGGAACTTCAACTACGAGCCAGGCCTAATCGCCCAAAATCAGTGCCCGTCCTCACTAATGCTGTTGTGGCTGAATGGAAGCACATCCCCCACAGCAATGTTCTGACATCTACTGCAAGGCCTTCCCAGAAGACTTGAGGCAGTTATAACAAGGGGGACCAACTCCATGATTTTGGAAAGAGATGTTTGTGAGCAGGTGACCATTCACTTTGTCATGTGGTGTGTTTTAGTTATAAAATTACAGGCTGAACATTTACTTACCCCACTAAAGTTATTAATTTCACTTCTTTGATGTCCTGTTCACACAGAGCAATGATGTGAATCACCCACACATTCTAGCTCGCTAATACTGTACTGAACATGTTCATTTTCTGGCAAGCTTCCTCCAAACATTGGCATGAACATGAAGTTCCCTAACCATTAATAGATCAGTCTGGCCCTAAATGATCAGATGGCATCAACATGTAACAAAACCAGGGAACATGAATCATCTTTCATCCTACAAGTTCTAATACAACATTTACTCGTGTAAAGATGAAGAGCATGTACTTTATTTTACAGGGTGATATAATGCATGAAGCAAACAAGGGAATGATTTAGTGAAATGTGACGATGTAGAATCAGTCAAGGGATCTTTCATCCCTCTGTGGTCTGGAACAATTCTTCAGACTCAGAGTAGCATGGTTCTGATTCTGGACTCTGCTGAACTCCTGTATATATTGGAATGACATGTCGATGTCTATGGAGGACCACAGCTGTCATAATTAGAATTACATTAGAAGAGATGAAGAGATGTCATTACAGAGGGACACAGGAAGAAGGGAGATCATGACACTGAAATCATTGGAGCATCTTGTAAAGAAAGCATAAAGAGGTCCAAGGTAGGAAGCAAGGTAGGAAGCAAGGTAGGAAGCAAGAGTAGTGATGTGTCGGACTATATAGTGGGGCCTCCTTTACCACCACAGGGCCTCATTTAGACTTAGTGGAACAGTTGATTCTAGCAGTGCCTGGTGGAGTGTCAGTACCCTGGATCTTCTGTCCAGAACTGTTCACACACCAACAGTAACCTACCAGAAAGAGACATGTTAGTAACCTGTTACATAATACAATATTTACACAAATATACATTTTACTGTAACACATTGAATTGTCACGTACAACTGCATTGGAGCATTTATTGTGTGTGTGTGTGTGTGTGTGTGTGTGTGTGTGTGTGTGTGTGTGTGTGTGTGTGTGTGTGTGTGTGTGTGTGTGTGTGTGTGTGTGTGTGTGTGTGTGTGTTTTAACCTGTAGAGCCCCAACATTGCTCAGGGGTGTATTGTCCAGCGTGCGTCACACATGGGGATGTAGGCTCCAACTTGGCCATGTGGCACGGCAGCATTTCTAGCATCCTCACATGGGGTCTTGGGTCGTATCGCACCATCTGGACACACAGGCAACATACATTGTAATGTGGACATAACATAAAAATTATGGATATACATTCTGGAATCATGGACTGTGTTCTATATGGGACCCTGTTCCCCTTTGGGCCCTGGTCAGGAGACTGCATCCTATATGGGACCCTGTTCCCCTTTGGGCACTGGTCAGGAGACTGCATCCTATATGGGACCCTGTTCCCGAAGGGCCCTGGTCAGGAGAAGTGCCCTATACAGAATAGGAAGCCATTTCAGATGTACATTTCTGAAATATTCAGTTGTTGCTTCACTACTTCAGAGATCTTCACTGGGTCTCTCCTCTGTCCTGCCTGTGAGTTAAATTCTCCTCCTCTCCTTTTAAGGACCCGTCCAGTCAGAACCCTCCCTCTGGAACCCCGCCCGGAGAGTTGGATGTCCAAAATGGCGGAGAGTAGTGAAGAAAAAAATGCAGGAAATTAAGAAGTAATTGTTTTGGCAACAGCTGTGCTGAGAACAATATGGCTGTCAGTTCTGATGGTATGTAGCAAGAGGATGAGGGTTAAGGACCTGAATGGTCGGTAGTGGAAAGACCCAGGAAGAAGAGAGATCATGACACAGGAAGAAGAGATCATGATACAGAAAGACAGGAAGAAGAGAGATCATGACACAGAAAGACAGGAAGAAGAGAGATCATGACACAGAAAGACAGGAAGAAGAGAGATCATGACACAGAAAGACAGGAAGAAGAGAGATCATGACACAGGAAGAAGAGAGATCATGACACAGAAAGACAGGAAGAAGAGAGATCATGACACAGGAAGAAGAGATCATGATACAGAAAGACAGGAAGAAGAGAGATCATGACACAGGAAGAAGAGAGATCATGACACAGGAAGAAGAGAGATCATGACACAGAAAGACAGGAAGAAGAGAGATCATGACACAGGAAGAAGAGAGATCATGATACAGAAAGACAGGAAGAAGAGAGATCATGACACAGAAAGACAGGAAGAAGAGAGATCATGACACAGGAAGAAGAGAGATCATGACACAGGAAGAAGAGATCATGACACAGGAAGAAGAGAGATCATGATACAGAAAGACAGGAAGAAGAGAGATCATGACACAGAAAGACAGGAAGAAGAGAGATCATGACACAGGAAGAAGAGAGATCATGACACAGGAAAAAAGAAAGATCATGATACAGAAATCAGTTTAGCATCTTGTAAAGAAAGCATAAAGAGGTCCAAGGTAGGAATCAAGAGTAGTGATGTGTTGGAGTTTAAAGTGGTGATGGTGTTGGATGAGACCACAGGGCCTCACTTACTCTGGGTGGAACAGATGATTCTAGCAGTGCCTGGTGGAGTGTCAGTACCCTGGATCTTCTGTCCAGAACTGTTCACACACCAACAGTAACCTACCAGAAATGGACATGTTAATAACCTGTTAAATATATAATATTTACACATTTTACTGTAACATATTGAATTGTCATGTTCAACTGAATTGGAGCATTTATAGTGTGTGTGTGTGTGTGTGTTTTAACCTGTAGAGCCCCAACATTGCTCAGGGGTGTATTGTCCAGCGGCGTCACACGTGGGGATGTAGGCTCCAACTTGGCCATGTGGCACGGAATCTCTAGCATCCTCACATGGGGGCTTAGGTAGTATCATAGTATCTGGAAACAGGTAACATGAACTGTAATGTGGACATAATATTGCAGGACAATATACATTTCTGGACATACATTCTGGAATCTTGGGGTGCGTCCCATATGGGTCCTATTCAGAAGTAGTTTTTACGGAATAGGGTTCCATTTCAGATGATACCTAGGTACTTCCTGGATAAATATTAATTCTGCTACTTGTTTAAAACGCCTGTGGAGTCAAATTCCAGTTTCGTATAACAGCTGATGAAACTAAGACTGAAAATTGTATCAGTGTTATTTCCTGATAGTTGCTAGACAATCCAATGATACATCCAGTTGAATGATCAAACCATTCATATCAGAATACCTCAGTCCAGCATCTAGACACCAATATACATCTCTGGTACTAGAGGAGTGGCAGGTAGCCTGCAGTTAGGGTTGGGCCAGTAGTTCAAATCAGTGAGCTGACAAGTTGATATATCCATCTATGTGCCCTTAAGCAAGGCACAACCTTCATTTCTCCAGTGTCAATGTTGATAATGGCAGACCCCTTAGAGGGTGTCCCATGGAGAACCGGTAATGAATAGACACACATTTCCTAATCACACCTGTGTATTAACACCTACATGTGTGAAGTAGGTGTGGTATGTTTAATTAAGATGTTGGTGGGTAGGTGTGACGTCTGTCACGCTTACCTCCAGAGCAAAAGCCGTGCTGACAAGCAGAATGATGGTCAATATCGCCATGGTGATAGTCTCCTGAGAGAGAGAAAAGAGAGATTAGTTGAGCATTTTAAAGGATCTGGAATGGCTGTGGGTACTAGAGGAGAGGTTAAGGAAATCCACTATTGGGTACAAAACCGAAATAACAGCCAAAGCAGCATTTTCTAAACCCAGTCCTGAGGACCCCAAGAAGAAGTATGGGAAACACGGTGCTACTAGTCTTCTGATGTAACCCAGTCCTGAGGACCCCAAGAAGAAGTATGGGCAACACGGTGCTACTAGTCTTCTGATGTAACCCAGTCCCTGAGGACCCCAAGAAGAAGTATGGGCAACACGGTGCTACTAGTCTTCTGATGTAACCCAGTCCTGAGGACCCCAAGAAGAAGTATGGGCAACACGGTGCTACTAGTCTTCTGATGTAACCCAGTCCTGAGGACCCCAAGAAGAAGTATGGGCAACAGGTGCTACTATTCTTCTGATGTAACCCAGTCTAGGGACCCCAAGAAGAAGTATGGGCAACACGGTGCTACTAGTCTTCTGATGTAACTCAGTCCTGAGGACCCCAAGAAGAAGTATGGGCAACACGGTGCTACTAGTCTTCTGATGTAACTCCAGTCCTGAGGACCCCAAGAAGAAGTATGGGCAACACGGTGCTACTAGTCTTCTGAGTAACTCAGTCCTGAGGACCCCAAGAAGAAGTATGGGCAACACGGTGCTACTAGTCTTCTGATGTCCTGAGGACCCCAAGAAGAAGTATGGGCAACACGGTGCTACTAGTCTTCTGATGTAACCCAGTCCTGAGGACCCCAAGAAGAAGTATGGGCAACACGGTGCTAATAGTCTTCTGATGTAACCCAGTCCTGAGGACCCCAAGAAGAAGTATGGGCAACACGGTGCTACTAGTCTTCTGATGTAACCCAGTCCTGAGGACCCCAAGAAGAAGTATGGGCAACACGGTGCTACTAGTCTTCTGATGTAACCCAGTCCTGAGGACCCCAAGAAGAAGTATGGGCAACACGGTGCTACTAGTCTTCTGATGTAACCCAGTCCTGAGGACCCCAAGAAGAAGTATGGGCAACACGGTGCTACTAGTCTTCTGATGTAACCCAGTCCTGAGGACCCCAAGAAGAAGTATGGGCAACACGGTGCTACTAGTCTTCTGATGTAACCCAGTCCTGAGGACCCCAAGAAGAAGTATGGGAAACACGGTGCTACTAGTCTTCTGATGTAACCCAGTCCTGAGGACCCCAAGAAGAAGTATGGGCAACACGGTGCTACTAGTCTTCTGATGTAACCCAGTCCTGAGGACCCCAAGAAGAAGTATGGGCAACACGGTGCTACTAGTCTTCTGATGTAACCCAGTCCTGAGGACCCCAAGAAGAAGTATGGGCAACACGGTGCTACTAGTCTTCTGATGTAACCCAGTCCTGAGGACCCCAAGAAGAAGTATGGGCAACACGGTGCTACTAGTCTTCTGATGTAACTCTGGTATCACTTCTTCAACCACATACAATAGATTAGCCTGGCACACAGGAATATGTATCCTTCCACATGGCTCCTTACTCCTTGTGTAGTGGACTACCTTTGACAAGGGCCTACAATGCACTACATAGGGAATGGGAAGCATTATAGATAGTCAGACTACCCATTTACTGCAAAGGTAACTAGTAGTCTACGCCTAAATTCAGGGGTCACTCCACAAAAAATGGTACTGGGAGACACCCAGTGAATCCCTTGGAAGAGTGCAGAAGGTCAGAGGGCATCATTATTTAATAGACTATCTGCATCTCCAATGTTACCTAAATGTTATATGCCCTTGTCAAATGTAGTGCACTATGTAGTTGTGCCATTTTTGTGGAGTGGCCCCCTGAATTTAAGAGCGTAGACTACTAGTTACCTTTGCAGTAAATGGGTAGTCTCTGACTATCTATAATGCTTCCCATTCCCTATGTAGTGCATTGTAGGCCCTTGTCAAAGGTAGTTAACTACACAAGGAGTGAGGAGCCATTTGGGAAGGATACATATTCCTGTGAAGTGAAGTGAGTTTTAATATTAATAATTAATACACAGGTGTGATTTGGAAATGTTTTCTATTCATTACCGGTTCTCCATGGGACACCCTCTGAGAGGTCTGCCATTATCAACCTGGACACTGGAGAAATGAAGGTTGTGCCTTGCTTAAGGGCACATAGATGGATATATCAACTTGTCAGCTCACTGATTTGAGCTACTGGCCCAACTCTCTAACTGCAGGCTACCTGCCACTCCTCTAGTACCAGAGATGTATATTGGTGTCTAGATGCTGGACTGAGGATATAATATAATATTATAATATAATATATGCCATTTAGCAGACGCTTTTATCCAAAGCGACTTACAGTCATGTGTGCATACATTCTACGTATGGGTGGTCCCGGGGATCGAACCCACTACCCTGGCGTTACAAGCGCCATGCTCTACCAACCGAGCTAGAGAAGGACCATGGTTTGATCATTCAACTGGATGTATCATTGGATTGTCTAGCAAATATCAGGAAATAACACTGATACAATTTACCCTCAGTCTTCAGTCTTAGTTTCATCAGCTCTTCTACAAAACACAGAACCAGAATTGACTGACCAGGGCTTTTAAACAACTTCAATATTTAGCCGGGAAGCTCTGATTTGAACTACTGGCCCAACTCTCAAACAGCGTCCAGAAATGTATATTGTCCTGAAATGCTATGTCCACATTACAATGCATGTGACCTGTGTCCAGATGCTATGATATGACCGAAGACCCCATGTGAGGATGCTAGAGATGGCACTTTAAATGGCTCAATTGAGCCTACAATCCCCACGTGTGACGACAATGGACAATACACCCCCGAGCAATGTTGGGGCTCTACAGGTTAACACGGATGCACATGCAGACACTAAATCCTCCAATTCAGTTGAATGTGACAATTCAATGTGTATATGCAACATGTCTATTTCTGGTAGGTTACTGTTGGTGTGTGACCACTACTGGACAGAAGATCCAGGGGACTGAGACTCCACCAGGCACTGCTATCACCTGCTAGCAACTGTTCCACCAAGGTGTGTGTGTACATACTCATTCACTAAATGTTATTTCTTTGCGGCTGATTCTTGATGTGTATTTTTCTTGTTTTCTAATTGTAGATGAAAGGCGTTGGAGGTAAGATGTAGAAGACTGACAGTTGTCTTTACTGTACTACAGGAAGGGATTCACATCCCATACAAATAAATACATGAAGGAATGCAGAGATTAAAGTGTTGATTTACTTACGTTATTGTTGGTGTGATTTTTCTGAACCAGTCCAATTCTGGGAAATGGAGGAAGGACGAGGACCTTTATGGTGACTGTATTACCACACCCACCGGAATTTACAGAACATGAAGGCAGTCAAATGCCACGTGACCATGTAGTAGTTAGGCTTCTCCAAACTCTGATGCTGGTGATGGTCATTAGTAGTCTACCACACCTGCTAACTGCCGGGTACTCAGCACTCTATTGTCCCTCTAATCACTCTGACATCAACTCTGACCTCATCTTAAATAAACATCTTAAATAAACATAACACACCTACTTCACACACACGTATATTTCCATTAAATTTACAATGGCAAAGACAATATAGGGAAGAGAGATGGGGAAGAAAAAATTCTGAACAGTTAGTCCTCGGGGTTTTGCCTGCTACATAAGTTCTGTTATACTCACAGACATGATTCAAACAGATTTAGAAACGTCAGAGGGTTTTCTATCCAAATCTATGAATAATATGCTATATCTTATATTCTTGGCACGAGTAGCAGGAAGTTGAAAATGGGCATGCTATTTATCCAAAAGTGAAAATGCTGCCCCTAGCTTTAAAATCAAATCAAATCAAATCAAATTTTATTTGTCACATACACATGGTTAGCAGATGTTAATGCGAGTGTAGCGAAATGCTTGTGCTTCTAGTTCCGACAATGCAGTGATAACCAACAAGTAATCTAACTAACAATTCCAAAACTACTGTCTTATACACAGTGTAAGGGGATAAGGAACATGTACATAAGGATATATGAATGAGTGATGGTACAGAGCAGCATACAGTAGATGGTATCGAGTACAGTATATACATATGAGATGAGTGTGTAGACAAGAGGTTATTAATATGCAGGTGTGATTTGGAAATGTGTTTCTATTCATAACTCGTTCTCCATGGGACACCCTCTGCGAGGTCAGCCATTATCAACGTTGACACTGGAGAAATGAAGGTTGTGCCTTGCTTAAGGGCACATAGATGGATATATCAACTTGTCAGCTCACTGATTTGAACTAATTTGTAAGTCGCTCTGGATAAGAGCGTCTGCTAAATGACTTAAATGTAAATGTACTGGCCCAACTCTCTAACTGCAGGCTACCTGCCACTCCTCTAGTACCAGAGATGTATATTGGTGTCTAGATGCTGGACTGAGGTATTCTGATATGAATGGTTTGATCATTCAACTGGATGTATCATTGGATTGTCTAGCAACTATCAGGAAATAACACTGATACAATTTACCCTCACTTTCAGTCTTAGTTTCATCAGCTTTTATACAAAAGACAGAAACTGTATTTTGACTGCACAGGGCTTTTAAACAAGCAGTGGCATTTGAATATTTATCCAGGAAGTTGCATATTAATCCAGGAAGTACCTAGGTATCATCTGAAATGGAACCCTATTCCGTATAGACTACTTCTGAATAGGGCCCATAAGGGGACATAACCCAAGATTCCAGAATGTATGTCCAGAAATGTATATTGTCCTGCAATGTTATGTCCACATTACAATGAATGTTACCTGTTTCCAGATACTATGATACGACCCAAGACCCCATGTGAGGATGCTAGAGACACCACTATAACTGGCTCAATTGGAGCCTACATCCCCTACGTGTGACGACAATGGACAATACAGGTTAATACAGGTTGTTGGGGCTCTACAGGTTAACACTGACGCACAAAATTCTCAATTCAGTTGAATTTGACAGTTCAATGTGTATTGATTGTACATGCAACATGTCTATTTCTGGAAGGTTACTGTTGTTTTTTTTTGACCAATACTGGACATAAGATCCAGGGTACTGAGACTCCACCAGGCACTGCTAGCAACTGTTCCACCAAGGTGTGTGTATATACATACTCATTCACTAAATGTTACTACTTTTCAGCTGATTCTTGATGTGTATATTTTGTTGTTGTCTGTAATTGTAGATGAAAGGAGTTGGAAGTAAGATGTAGAAGACAGCCAGTTGTCTTTTCTGTACTACAGGAACGGATTCACATCCCATACAAATAAATACATGAAGGAATCCAGAGATTAAAGTGTTGATTTACTTACGTTATTGTTGGTGTGATATGTTGAACAATGTATCTGAACCGGTTCATTTCTGGGAAATGGAGAAAGGAGTAGGACTGTTATGGTGACTGTTACAGGAAATGAAGACAGTCAAATGCCACGTGACCATGTTAGGCTTCTCCAAGCTCTGATGCTGGTCATTAGTAGTCTACCACGCTTGCTAACTGCTTGGTACTCAACACTATTGTCCCTCTAATCACTCTGACAGCAGCAGCTTTCCAATCTTTGGGAATCTCAGACGATACGAAAGAGAGGTTGAACAGGCTAGTAATAGGGGTTGCAACAATTTCAGCAGATAATTTTACAAAGATAGGGTCCAGATTGTCTAGCCCGGCTGATTTGTAGGGGTCCAGATTTTGCAGCTCTTTCAGAACATCAGCTATCTGGATTTGGGTACAGGAGAAATGGTGGGGGCTTGGTGGGTTGCTGTGGAGGGTGCCGGGCAGTTGACCAGGGTAGGGGTAGCAAGGTGGAAAGCATGGCCAGCCGTAGAGAAATGCTTATTGAAATTCTTAATTATAGTGGATGTATCAGTGGTGACAGTGTTTCCTAGCCTCAGAGCAGTGGGCAGCTGGGAGGAGGTGCTGTTATTCTCCATGGACTTTACAGTGTCCCAGAACTTGCCTTAGCTTTTCTAACTGCCTGTGTATATTTGTTCTTATCTTCCCTGAAAAGTTGCATATCAAGGGGGCTATTCGATGCTAATGCAGAACGCAACAGGATATTTTTGTGCTGGTCAACGGCAGACAGGTCTGGAGTGAACCAAGGACTATATCTGTGCCTAGTTCAACATTTTGAGAGGGCATACTTATCTAAGATGGTGCGGAAGGCACTTTTTAAAGAATAGCCAGGCATCATCTACTGACGGGATGAGGTCAAATGTCATGAATATTACCGAAGGTGACTCCCTTCTTGTTCGGGTGGCGCTCGGCGGTCGTCGTCGCCCGGTCTACTAGCTATCGCCGATCCGTTGTTCTGTGTTCGTTTCGTTTTGTCTAATTGATAGCACCTGTTTCTAGTTTGGTTGTTAGGATAGGGTTATATATAGTCTGTTCAGCCCGCTTCTGTTTCGTGCGGGCTTGTTCTCCTGTTTCCTTGTTTGAGTGTATTTTTGTTGGCATTTTGGGTTTCACACTGTCCGTTTTATATTTCTGTTCATTTGTGTTTCCACTTTTGTTCATGTTATGTTTCCAGGACATTTAAGCGTGTTGTTTTTCCCACATCCTTTGCTCTCTGCGCCTGACTCCACACCTCTTCACTCATTTACTCCTAACATCAATGTCATTCCAGGATACCCCGGCCAGGTGGATTAGAAAGGCCAGTCCGCAGAAATGTTTCAGGTAGCGTTTGACAGTGATGAGGGGTGGTCGTTTGGTCGCAGACCCATTACGGATGCAGGCAATGAGGCAGTGATTGCTGAGATCTTGATTGAAAACAGCAGAGGGTTATTTGGAGGGCGAGTTAGGTTGACATCTATGAGGGTCCCCGAGGGCACAGCTGGGGACAGAGGAAGGTCTATAGCAAGCGGCAACAGTGAGAGACTTGTTTCTGGAAAGGTGCATTTTTAGAAGTCTAAACTCAAATTGTTTGGGTACAGACTTATTCTGCAGAGTTCTGTATTACTATCTATCTTTGCAGTAGATTGAAACACCGCCCCCTTTGGCAGTTCTATCTTGGCGGAAAATGTTATAGTTGGCGATGGAGATTTCAGGGTTTTGGTGGTTTTCCTGAGCCAGGATTCAGACACTGCTAAGACATCTGGGTTGGCAGAGTTTGCTAACGCAGCGAGTAAAACACACTTAGTGAGTAGCCTTCTAATTTTAACATGAATGAAACCAAGGCTTTTATGGTTACAGAAGTGAACAAATGTGAGCACCTGGGGAATGAGAGTGGAGCTAGGCACTGCAGGACCTGGATTAACCTCCACATCACCAGAGGAACAGAGGAGAAGTAGGATAAGGGTACGGCTAAAGGCTATACGAACTGGCCGTCTAGCACGTTCGGAACAGAGTAAAAGGAGCAAGTTTCTGGGCACGATAGCATAGATTCAAGGCATGGTGTATGGTACAAAGGTAAGGTAGGATGAGAGTACATTGGAGGTAAATCTAGGCATTGAATAGTGATGAGAGAGATGTCTAAACCAGGTGATGTCATCACATATGTAGGAGGTGGAACAACATGGTTGGTTAAGGCATATTGAGCAGGGCTAGAGGCTCTACAGTGAAATAGACAGTAATCACTAACCAGGATTGTAATGAATAAGGCATATTGATATTAGAGAGAGGCATGCGTAGCCAAGTGAACATATGGATCCAGTGAGTGGTTGGGCTGACTGGGGACACAGCGATTCAGACAGTTAGCAGGCCGATGCTAACAAGCTAACAGTTAGTAGGCCGGGGCTAAACAAGCTAGCAGTTAGCAAGCCGGGTTAGCAAGCAAGCAAGCAGTTAGCAGGGGCTAGCAGTTACAGACCGGGCAGGCAAGCTAGCACTTAGCAGGCCGGGGTCTGGAAGCTAGCAGTTAGTCGACAGGGGCAAGCTAGCAGTTCGCAAGCCGGGTTAGCAAGCAGTTAGCAGACTGGGTTAGCTAGCAGTTAGCAGGGGCTAGCAGTTAACAGACCGGGCAAGCTAGCAGTTAGCAGACTGGGGCCGGCAAGCTAGCAATTAGCAGACCGGGTTAGCCAGCAAGCAGATAGCAGGGGCTAGCAAGTTAGCCTTTGGGGGACGTCGCGATGGGGGTAAGTCTGTTTTAGCCTCTTCGTGCAGTGACGTCGATAGACCAGTCGTGGAATTACTTGGGTTCCAAGTAGCTCTAGGTAGTTAGCTGGTTAGCAGAATGGGCCTTCAGCGGGCGTCGCACCTGAGGGGCCTGTTGGAGTCCTCGGGCAGATTATGTCGATATTCAAGTCGTAGTGGATCTGCGGGGTTCCGTGCCCGCATACCGGCTGTAGAAGGGGTCCGGATATTGTAGCCCAGGAGTATACTTCGGTGGTAGCACAGGATCCCTGACCGGGCTAGCTTCAAGCTAATTGGTGCTTGGTCTGGGATGGAAATGCAAGCTAGGAGTAGTGATCCGGGACTGCAGATGGCTAGTTGTGAAGATCCAGATGAAAATGTTCAGTTTGTTGTAGGAATCAGGGGATAAAAGTTATAGGTGCGTTATGCTCTGGTTAGTCACGTTGTTGGAACTGGAGAGAGCTTTCCGAGCTGAAGGTTAGCTGATGTCCGCTGACAATGGTTTGCTGACTGATAGCTGGTAGTTAGCTGGCTTGCTTCAGTTGAAGTATTCCAGATCCGAAGTAAATATAAATACATTAGAAAAAAAAAAGCAGATCCACGCCTCATTGGATGAGGCGGGTTGCAGGAGAGAATTTAGAAGTTGAGGTTTAGCAAATTATTTTAAATGATAGATATGCGGAAAAAAAAAAGATGTAAACGATATATGCAAGAGACACAACAGGACGAAGACATCAGACTGCTACGCCATCTTGGATTCAAAGGGTCTGAGCCGTATCTCTCTATAACAGGGTCTGAGCCATATCTCTATATAACAGGGTCTGAGCCATATCTCTCTATAACAGGGTCTGAGCCATATCTCTATATAACAGTGTCTAAGCCATATCTCTATATAACAGGGTCTGAGCCATATCTCTATATAACAGGGTCTGAGCCATATCTCTCTATAACAGGGTCTGAGCCATATCTCTATATAACAGGGTCTGAGCCATGTCTCTTTATAACAGGGTCTGAGCCATATCTCTACATAACAGGGTCTGAGCCATATCTCTATATAACAGGGTCTGAGACATATCTCTACATAACAGGGTCTGAGCCATATCTCTATATAACAGGGTCTGAGCCATATCTCTACATAACAGGGTCTGAGCCATATCTCTATATAACAGGGTCTGAGCCATATCTCTGTATAACAGGGTCTGAGCCATATCTCTATATAACAGGGTCTGAGCCATATCTCTTTATAACAGGGTCTGAGCCATATCTCTTTATAACAGGGTCTGAGCCATATCTCTTTATAACAGGGTCTGAGCCATATCTCTACATAACAGGGTCTGAGCCATATCTCTACATAACAGGGTCTGAGCCATATCTCTATATAACAGAGTCTGAGCCATATCTCTATATAACAGGGTCTGAGCCATATCTCTGTATAACAGGGTCTGAGCCGTATCTCTCTATAACAGGGTCTGAGCCATATCTCTATATAACAGGGTCTGAGCCATATCTCTATATAACAGGGTCTGAGCCATGTCTCTATATAACAGGGTCTGAGCCATATCTCTACATAACAGGGTCTGAGCCATATCTCTATATAACAGGGTCTGAGCCATATCTCTACATAACAGGGTCTGAGCCATATCTCTATATAACAGGGTCTGAGCCATATCTCTATATAACAGGGTCTGAGCCATATACATTTACATTACATTTAAGTCATTTAGCAGACGCTCTTATCCAGAGCGACTTACAAATTGGTGCATTCACCTTATGACATCCAGTGGAACAGCCACTTTACAATAGTGCATCTACATATTTTAAGGGGGGTGAGAAGGATTACTTTATCCTATCCTAGGTATTCCTTAAAGAGGTGGGGTTTCAGGTGTCTCCGGAAGGTGGTGATTGACTCCGCTGTCCTGGCGTCGTGAGGGAGTTTGTTCCACCATTGGGGAGCCAGAGCAGCGAACAGTTTTGACTGGGCTGAGCGGGAACTGTACTTCCTCAGTGGTAGGGAGGCGAGCAGGCCAGAGGTGGATGAACGCAGTGCCCTTATTTGGGTGTAGGGCCTGATCAGAGCCTGGAGGTACTGAGGTGCCGTTCCCCTCACAGCTCCGTAGGCAAGCACCATGGTCTTGTAGCGGATGCGAGCTTCAACTGGAAGCCAGTGGAGAGAGCGGAGGAGCGGGGTGACGTGAGAGAACTTGGGAAGGTTGAACACCAGACGGGCTGCGGCGTTCTGGATGAGTTGTAGGGGTTTAATGGCACAGGCAGGGAGCCCAGCCAACAGCGAGTTGCAGTAATCCAGACGGGAGATGACAAGTGCCTGGATTAGGACCTGTGCCGCTTCCTGTGTGAGGCAGGGTCGTACTCTGCGGATGTTGTAGAGCATGAACCTACAGGAACGGGCCACCGCCTTGATGTTAGTTGAGAACGACAGGGTGTTGTCCAGGATCACGCCAAGGTTCTTAGCGCTCTGGGAGGAGGACACAATGGAGTTGTCAACCGTGATGGCGAGATCATGGAACGGGCAGTCCTTCCCGGGAGGAAGAGCAGCTCCGTCTTGCCGAAGTTCAGCTTGAGGTGGTGATCCGTCATCCACACTGATATGCCTGCCAGACATGCAGAGATGCGATTCGCCACCTGGTCATCAGAAGGGGGAAAGGAGAAGATTAATTGTGTGTCGTCTGCATAGCAATGATAGGAGAGACCATGTGAGGTTATGACAGAGCCAAGTGACTTGGTGTATAGCGAGAATAGGAGAGGGCCTAGAACAGAGCCCTGGGGACACCAGTGGTGAGAGCGCATGGTGAGGAGACAGATTCGCGCCACGCCACCTGGTAGGAGCGACCTGTCAGGTAGGACGCAATCCAAGCGTGGGCCACGCCGGAGATGCCCAACTCGGAGAGGGTGGAGAGGAGTATCTGATGGTTCACAGTATCGAAGGCAGCCGATAGGTCTAGAAGGATGAGAGCAGAGGAGAGAGAGTTAGCTTTAGCGGTGTGGAGCGCCTCCGTGATACAGAGAAGAGCAGTCTCAGTTGAATGACTAGTCTTGAAACCTGACTGATTTGGATCAAGAAGGTCATTCTGAGAGAGATAGCGGGAGAGCTGACCAAGGACGGCACGTTCAAGAGTTTTGGAGAGAAAAGAAAGAAGGGATACTGGTCTGTAGTTGTTGACATCGGAGGGATCGAGTGTAGGTTTTTTCAGAAGGGGTGCAACTCTCGCTCTCTTGAAGACGGAAGGGATGTAGCCAGCGGTCAGGGATAAGTTGATGAGCGAGGTGAGGTAAGGGAGAAGGTCTCCGGAAATGGTCTGGAGAAGAGAGGAGGGATAGGGTCAAGCGGGCAGGTTGTTGGGCGGCCGGCCGTCACAAGACGCGAGATTTCATCTGGAGAGAGAGGGGAGAAAGAGGTCAGAGCACAGGGTAGGGCACTGTGAGCAGAACCAGCGGTGTCGTTTGACTTAGCAACGAGGATCGGATGTCGTCGACCTTCTTTTCAAAATGGTTGACGAAGTCATCTGCAGAGAGGGAGGAGGGGGGGGAGGGGGAGGAGGATTCAGGAGGGAGGAGAAGGTGGCAAAGAGCTTCCTAGGGTTAGAGGCAGATGCTTGGAATTTAGAGTGGTAGAAAGTGGCTTTAGCAGCAGAGACAGAGGAGGAAAATGTAGAGAGGAGGGAGTGAAAGGATGCCAGGTCCGCAAGGAGGCGAGTTTTCCTCCATTTCCGCTCGGCTGCCCGGAGCCCTGTTCTGTGAGCTCGCAATGAGTCGTCAAGCCACGGAGCGGGAGGGGAGGACCGAGCCGGCCTGGAAGATAGGGGACATAGAGAGTCAAAGGATGCAGAAAGGGAAGAGGGGAGGGTTGAGGAGGCAGAATCAGGAGATAGGTTGGAGAAGGTTTGAGCAGAGGGAAGAGATGATAGGATGGAAGAGGAGAGAGTAGGGGGGAGAGAGAGCGAAGGTTGGGACGGCGCGATACCATCCGAGTAGGGGCAGTGTGGGAAGTGTTGGATGAGAGCGAGAGGGAAAAGGATACAAGGTAGTGGTCGGAGACTTGGAGGGAGTTGCAATGAGGTTAGTGGAAAAACAGCATCTAGTAAAGATGAGGTCGAGCGTATTGCCTGCCTTGTGAGTAGGGGGGAAGGTGAGAGGGTGAGGTCAAAAGAGGAGAGGAGTGGAAAGAAGGAGGCAGAGAGGAATGAGTCAAGGTAGACGTGGGGAGGTTAAAGTCGCCCAGAACTGTGAGAGGTGAGCCATCCTCAGGAAAGGAGCTTATCAAGGCATCAAGCTCATTGATGAACTCTCCGAGGGGACCTGGAGGGCGATAAATGATAAGGATGTTAAGCTTGAAAGGGCTGGTAACTGTGACAGCATGAAATTCAAAGGAGGCGATAGACAGATGGGTAAGGGGAGAAAGAGAGAATGACCACTTGGGAGAGATAAGGATCCCGATGCCACCACCCCGCTGACCAGAAGCTCTCGGGGTGTGCGAGAACACGTGGGCGGACGAAGAGAGAGCAGTAGGAGTAGCAGTGTTATCTGTGGTGATCCATGTTTCTGTCAGTGCCAAGAAGTCGAGGGACTGGAGGGAGGCATAGGCTGAGATGAACTCTGCCTTGTTGGCTGCAGATCGGCAGTTCCAGAGGCTACCGGAGGCCTGGAACTCCACGTGGGTCGTGCGCGCTGGGATCACCAGATTAGGGTGGCAGCGGCCACGCGGTGTGGAGCGTTTGTATGGTCTGTGCAGAGAGGAGAGAACAGGGATAGACAGACACATAGTTGACAGGCTACAGAAGAGGCTACGCTAATGCAAGGAGATTGAATGACAAGTGGACTACACGTCTCAAATGTTCAGAAAGTTGCTTTACGTAGCAAGAATCTTATTGACTAAAATGATTAAAATGATACAGTACTGCTGAAGTAGGCTAGCTGGCAGTGGCTGCGTTGTTGACTTTGTAGGCTAGCTGGCAGTGGCTGCGTTGTTGACACTACACTAATCAAGTTGTTCCGTTGAGTGTAATAGTTTCTACAGTGCTTTATTCGGGGCCAGCTGGCTAGCTAGCAGTGTTGATTACGTTACGCATGCTAAAAGAACGACAACAATTATCTTTGATACACAGACTGGCTATGTAGCTAGCTATGTAGCTAGCTACGATCAAACAAATCAAACCGTTGTGCTGTAATGAAATGAAATGAAAAATGTGATACTACCTGTGGAGCGGCGGAATGCGACCGGGTTGTTGAGTGCGGAAGTTCTATTCAGTAGACGTTGGCTAGCTGTTGGCTAGCTAGCAGTGTCTCATTTCCTTGCACAGAGTTCCGATGTGCTGACTTTCTGAGCTGCCTCGCATCTGCGAGAGACTGAGTTCTTCCTGGAATTTGGAATTCTGCTGTTTCAATGCCTCGAGCTGGAAGATGATCCACGGATGGATGGAAAGATGAAAGGAAGGAAAGAGACAGACAAAAGAGAGAGATTTAGACACGCAGTAAACAGTAAACAGAAAAATCTGTATCTTCTTCACGCCTCTCTAACAGTCTTAGTCACGGACATTAACACGGCCACAGTGCTGCGTTACGCTGCTCCACTGGAACAGCCGCTTCCTCTGTATACAAAGATTAACATATCTCTACATAACAGGGTCTGAGCCATATCTCTATATAACAGGGTCTGAGCCATATCTCTATATAACAGGGTCTGAGCCATATCTCTCTATAACAGGGTCTGAACCATATCTCTATATAACAGGGTCTGAGCCATATCTCTGTATAACAGGGTCTGAGCCATATCTCTTTATAACAGGGTCTGAGCCATGTCTCTATATAACAGGGTCTGAGCCATATCTCTACATAACAGGGTCTGAGCCATATCTCTATATAACAGGGTCTGAGCCATATCTCTTTATAACAGGGTCTGAGCCATGTCTCTATATAACAGGGTCTGAGCCATATCTCTACATAACAGGGTCTGAGCCATATCTCTATATAACAGGGTCTGAGCCATATCTCTACATAACAGGGTCTGAGCCATATCTCTATATAACAGGGTCTGAGCCATATCTCTACATAACAGGGTCTGAGCCATATCTCTGTATAACAGGGTCTGAGCCATATCTCTTTATAACAGGGTCTGAGCCATGTCTCTATATAACAGGGTCTGAGCCATATCTCTACATAACAGGGTCTGAGCCATATCTCTATATAACAGGGTCTGAGCCATATCTCTACATAACAGGGTCTGAGCCATATCTCTATATAACAGGGTCTGAGCCATATCTCTACATAACAGGGTCTGAGCCATATCTCTACATAACAGGGTCTGAGCCATATCTCTATATAACAGGGTCTGAGCCATATCTCTACATAACAGGGTCTGAGCCATATCTCTATATAACAGGGTCTGAGCCATATCTCTATATAACAGGGTCTGAGCCATATCTCTACATAACAGGGTCTGAGCCATATCTCTTTATAACAGGGTCTGAGCCATATCTCTATCTAACAGGGTCTGAGCCATATCTCTTTATAACAGGGTCTGAGCCATATCTCTTATAACAGGGTCTGAGCCATATCTCTATATAACAGGGTCTGAGCCATATCTCTACATAACAGGGTCTGAGCCATATCTCTATATAACAGGGTCTGAGCCATATCTCTGTATAACAGGGTCTGAGCCATATCTCTGTATAACAGGGTCTGAGCCATATCTCTGTATAACAGGGTCTGAGCCATATCTCTATATAACAGGGTCTGAGCCATATCTCTGTATAACAGGGTCTGAGCCATATCTCTATATAACAGGGTCTGAGCCATATCTCTATATAACAGGGTCTGAGCCATATCTCTTTATAACAGGGTCTGAGCCATATCTCTATATAACAGGGTCTGAGCCATATCTCTTTATAACAGGGTCTGAGCCATATCTCTATTATAACAGGGTCTGAGCCATATCTCTATATAACAGGGTCTGAGCCATATCTCTGTATAACAGGGTCTGAGCCATATCTCTATATAACAGGGTCTGAGCCATATCTCTGTATAACAGGGTCTGAGCCATATCTCTATATAACAGGGTCTGAGCCATATCTCTATATAACAGGGTCTGAGCCATATCTCTCTGTATAACAGGGTCTGAGCCATATCTCTGTATAACAGGGTCTGAGCCATATCTCTATATAACAGGGTCTGAGCCATATCTCTATATAACAGGGTCTGAGCCATATCTCTGTATAACAGGGTCTGAGCCATATCTCTGTATAACAGGGTCTGAGCCATATCTCTATATAACAGGGTCTGAGCCATATCTCTACTATAACAGGGTCTGAGCCATTTTTACCTTGTCAGCATATTCAATCTGAGCCATATCTCTTATAACAGGGTCTGAGCCATATCTCTATATAACAGGGTCTGAGCCATATCTCTATATAACAGGGTCTGAGCCATATCTCTTTATAACAGGGTCTGAGCCATATCTCTGGTCACATAACAGGGTCGATCAACATTGAGCCATATCTCTATACTTGGACAGGGTCTGAGCCATATCTCTACATAACAGGGTCTGAGCCATATCTCTAATATGACCCAGGGTCTGAGCCATATAACTATAACAGGGTCTGATATGAGCCATATCTCTATATAACAGGGTCTGAGCCATATCATCAATATACACTGATATGATCCCATATCAATACACTGATATAACCAGGGTCTGAGCCATATCTCTATATAATAGGGTCTGAGCCATATCTCTACATAACAGGGTCTGAGCCATATCTCTAATATATAACAGGGTCTGAGCCATATCTCTGTATAACAGGGTCTGAGCCATGATCTCTATCAACAGGATTTTTACCTTAATACACAGGGTCTGACCATCAATAGAACACTAAATTCTTAATAACTAATATGACCCCACCATCAATACACAATGACGGCCATATCTCCATCAATAACAGGATCTGACCCCAGTTGATATGTCACCATAACACTGATATGACCCCACCATCAATACACTGATTCATGACCCCACCATCAATTGATATGACCCCACCATCAATACACACTAATATGACCCCACCATCAATACACTAATATGACCCCACCATCAAACATATGAGCCCCATCATCAATACACTAATATGACCCCACCATCAATACCTAGACCCCACCAGTGATATGACCCCACCATCTATACACACTAATATACCATCAATACACTGATATGACCACACCTTGTTTGATAGAACCACCATTTTACCTTGTCACCAAGAGATTCAATCTGGCAACCATTTTGATATGACCCCACCTCTAGCCACTGATAGGCCTGCCACCCATATATATCAGGGTCTGAGCCATGTCTCTGTGTAACAGGGTCTGCCAAAATCAAATACAATTGTATTGGTCAATACACTGGTTAACCCCACCAGTCAATCAACATTGTAACCACCTATACAAATATCCTTATCAAAAAATACAGCCAGGAAAACACAATTTCGGCATGAGTTGATATGACCCCACCATCAATACACACTGATGACCCCACCATCAAAACATGAAATGACCCCACCATCATCGGCATCACAAATATAACCCCATGCATTTTTGACACAGGCTGCCCACCGTTTAAATGCAAAATACCAAAGAAAGATCTAGAATTAAAACTAATATAACCCCACCATCAATACACTAATATGACCCCACCATCAATACACTGATATGACCCCACCATCAATACACACTGATATGACCCCACCATCAATACACACTGATATGACCCCACCATCAACACACTGATATGACCCCACCATCAATATACACTGATATGATCCCACCATCAATACACTGATATGACCCCACCATCAATACACTGATATGACCCCACCATCAATACACACTAATATGACCCCACCATCAATACACTAATATGACCCCACCATCAATACACTAATATGACCCCACCATCAACACACTGATATGACCCCACCATCAATATACACTGATATGATCCCACCATCAATACACTGATATGACCCCACCATCAATACACACTGATATGACCCCACCATCAATACACACTAATATGACCCCACCATCAATACACTAATATGACCCCACCATCAATACACTAATATGACCCCACCATCAATACACACCGATATGACCCCACCTTCAATACACTGATATGACCCCACCATCAATACACTGATATGACCCCACCATCAATACACTGATATGACCCCACCATCAATACACACTGATATGACCCCACCATCAATACACACTAATATGACCCCACCATCAATACACTAATATGACCCCACCATCAATACACTAATATGACCCCACCATCAATACACTAATATGACCCCACCATCAATACACACTGATATGACCCCACCATCAATACACTGATATGACCCCACCATCTATACACACTAATATGACCCCACCATCAATACACTGATATGACCACACCATCAATACACACTGATATGACCCCACCATCAATACACTAATATGACCCCACCATCAATACACACTGATATGACCCCACCATCAATACACACTGATATGACCCCACCATCAATACACACTGATATGACCCCACCATCAATACACTAATATGACCCCACCATCAATACACACTAATATGACCCCACCATCAATACACACTGATATGACCCCACCATCAATACACACTGATATGACCCCACCATCAATACACTAATATGACCCCACCATCAATACACACTAATATGACCCCACCATCAATACACACTGATATGACCCCACCATCAATACACTAATATGACCCCACCATCAACACACAAATATGACCCCACCATCAACACACAAATATGACCCCACCATCAATACACACTGATATGACCCCACCATCAATACACTGATATGACCGCACCATCAACACACTAATATGACCCCACCATCAATACACACTGATATGACCCCACCATCAATACACACTGATATGACCCCACCATCAATACACTGATATGACCCCACCATCAATACACTGATATGACCCCACCATCAATACACACTGATATGACCCCACCATCAATACACACTAATATGACCCCACCATCAATACACACTGATATGACCCCACCATCAATACACACTGATATGACCCCACCATCAATACACACTAATATGACCCCACCATCAATACACACTGATATGACCCCACCATCAATACACACTGATATGACCCCACCATCAATACACTGATATGACCCCACCATCAATACACACTGATATGACCCCACCATCAATACACACTGATATGACCCCACCATCAACACACACTGATATGACCCCACCATCAATACACTAATATGACCCACCATCAATACACACTGATATGACCCCACCATCAATACACACTGATATGACCCCACCATCAATACACACTGATATGACCCCACCATCAATACACACTGATATGACCCCACCATCAATATACACTGATATGACCCCACCATCAATACACTAATATGACCCCACCATCAAAACACTGAAATGACCCCACCATCAAAACACTGATATGACCCCACCATCAATATACACTGATATGACCCCACCATCAATATACACTGATATGACCCCACCATCAATATACACTAATATGACCCCACCATCAATACACTGATATGACCCCACCATCAATACACACTGATGACCCCACCATCAAAACACTGAAATGACCCCACCATCAAAACACTGATATGACCCCACCATCAATACACTGATATGACCCCACCATCAATACACTAATATGACCCCACCATCAATACACTGATATGACCCCACCATCAATACACTGATATGACCCCACCATCAATACACACTGATATGACCCCACCATCAATACACACTGATATGACCCCACCATCAATACACTAATATGACCCCACCATCAATACACTAATATGACCCCACCATCAATACACTAATATGACCCCACCATCAATACACACTGATATGACCCCACCATCAATACACACTAATATGACCCCACCATCAATACACTAATATGACCCCACCATCAATACACACTGATATGACCCCGCCATCAATACACACTAATATGACCCCACCATCAATACACTAATATGACCCCACCATCAATACACTAATATTACCCCACCATCAATACACACTGATATGACCCCACCATCAATACACACTAATATAACCCCACCATCAATACACACTGATATGACCCCACCATCAATACACTAATATGACCCCACCATCAATATACACTGATATGACCCCACCATCAAGACCCTAATTTGACCCCAACATCAATAGACTTTACGCCTGTATTTCTTTTCACACAAGACTCGTCTGAAGGTAGACCAGTTTGAAAAATGAATAGATGTATACAGTTTATTAGATTCACCCATCTAGTTCTGGGTTGGACCCTCCCATTGCCACCAGAAAAGCCTGAATTCTTCAGGTCTTGGAAACATTCCTCAATTGGTATCAAGGGACTTAACGTGTTCCTGGGAAACATCATTACACCTCCTCCACCAGCCTGTACTTTGACACCAGGCAGGATGTGGCCGTGGACTGATGCAGCTTCCACCAAATCTTGACTCTACCATCAGCATGATGCAACAGGAACCGGGATTGATCAGGCCAGGCGATGTTTTCCACTCAATTGTCCAGCTCGCATGACATCTGCCATTCTGTTTTGACCTTTCATCAACGAGCTGTTTTCACCCTAAAGACCTGCCACAGAATGGAAGATTTTTGCTTGTCACACCATTCCCCAGCCATGCAATCTCCATAGACAAACATTGGCCGTAGAATTGCCTTACACAAGAGCTCAGTGACCTTCAATGTGGCACCGTCATAGGAAACCACCTTTTCAACAAGTCAGTTTGTAAAAAGTCTTCCAGGAGAACGTTAACTGCTCGAATGCATAGTGCCAACTAAAGTTTGGTGGAGGGATAATGGTCTGGGGCGGTTCATGGTTCGGGCCCTTAGTTTCAGTGAAGGAAAATCTTAATGCTACTGCGTACATTGTAGACAATTCTGTGCTTCCAATTTTGTGGAATCAGTTTGGGGAGGGCCCTTTCCAGTTTCAGCATGATGATCCCCCGTGCAGGTTTATACATAAATGGTTTGAGATTGGTGTGGAAGAACTTGACTGGCCTGCACCGAGCCCTGACCTCAACTCAAATCGAATACTTTGGATTAATTGAAACACCAACTACGAACCAGGCCTAATCGCCTTAAATCAGTGCCAGACCCCACTAATGCTGTTGTGGCTGAATGGAAGCACGTCCCCCACAGCAATGTTCCAACATCTAGTGTAAAGCCTTCCCAGAAGAGTAGAGGCTGTTATAGCAAAGGTGTAAGGGTTTTCTGGTGAAAGAGAAGCGGACCAAAAAGCAGCATGGTGGTTATTCATGTTCTTTCATTTATAAAGAAACTACACATGAGATAACTAACAAAAACAACAAACGTGAGAAAACCTAAACCAGTCCTATCTGGTACAAACACAAAGACAGAAACAATCACCCACAAACACACAGTGAAACCCAGGCTACCTAAGTATGATTCTCAATCAGAGACAACTAATGACACCTGCCTCTGATTGAGAACCATACTAGGCCAAAACATAGAAATCCCCAAAACCTAGAAAAACAAACATAGACTGCCCACCCAACTCACGCCCTGACCATACTAACTAAATACAAAACACAGGAAATAAAGGTCAGAACGTGACAACAGGGGGAGGGGGACCAACTCCATGATTTTGTTAATGAGATGTTTGACAAGCAGGTGTTCACATACTGTGTCATGTGGTGTGTGTTTTAATTATAAAATTACAGGCTGAACATTTACTTACCCCACTAAAGTTATTAATTTCACTTCTTTGATGTCCTGTTCACACAGAGCAATGATGTGAATCACCCACACATTCTAGCTCGCTAATACTGTACTGAACATGTTCATTTTCTGGCAAGCTTCCTCCAAACATTGGCATGAACATGAAGTTCCCTAACCATTAATAGATCAGTCTGGCCCTAAATGATCAGATGGCATCAACATGTAACAAAACCAGGGAACATGAATCATCTTTCATCCTACAAGTTCTAATACAACATTTACTCGTGTAAAGATGAAGAGCATGTACTTTATTTTACAGGGTGATATAATGCATGAAGCAAACAAGGGAATGATTTAGTGAAATGTGACGATGTAGAATCAGTCAAGGGATCTTTCATCCCTCTGTGGTCTGGAACAATTCTTCAGACTCAGAGTAGCATGGTTCTGATTCTGGACTCTGCTGAACTCCTGTATATATTGGAATGACATGTCGATGTCTATGGAGGACCACAGCTGTCATAATTGGTATATAAAGAGGAATCCACACAAAGGAAATACTGACAAATTTGATTCCAGAGTCCAAGTCCTGCAATCAGAGTTAGGATGCTAATATTTTGTAAACTCTTTCAGTTGTGTTCTGTGGTTGTCACTGAGTAGGCTGATGCCCCACATCATGGACCCAAGAGCCCTAAGCATTAAAAAGGCCTTGCTTGTGCACATGACACAACCCCCTTCTGAGCTGTCCATCTTTCTGATTTCCACCAATCAGAGTTGATGTCAGAGTGATTAGAGGGACAATAGAGTGCTGAGTACCAGGCAGTTAGCAGGTGTGGTAGACTACTAATGACCATCACCAGCATCAGAGCTTGGAGAAGCCTAACTACTACATGGTCACGTGGCATTTGACTGTCTTCATTTCCTGTAACAGTCACCATAACAGTCCTACTCCTTCCTCCATTTCCCAGAAATGAACCGGTTCAGATACATTGTTCAACATATCACACCAACAATAAAGTAATAATAATAATAATAATAATAATAATAATAATAATAATAATAATAATAATAATAATAATAATAATAATAAATGCCATTTAGCAGACGCTTTTATCCAAAGCGACTTACAGTCATGTGTGCATACATTCTACGTATGGGTGGTCCCGGGGATCAAACCCACTACCCTGGCGTTACAAGCGCCATGCTCTACCAACTGAGCTACATAGGACCAAATCAACACTTTAATCTCTGGATTCCTTCATGTATTTATTTGTATGGGATGTGAATCCGTTCCTGTAGTTCAGTAAAGACAACTGGCTGTCTTCTATATCTTACTTCCAACGCCTTTCATCTACAATTAGAAAACAAAATATATATCATCAAGAATCAGCTGCAAAGAAGTAACATTTAGTGAATGAATATATATACACTGCTCAAAAAAAGGGAACACTAAAATAACATCCTAGATCTGAATGAATGAAATATTCTTATGAAATACTTTTTTCTTTACATAGTTGAATGTGCTGATAACAAAATCACACAAAAATTATCAATGGAAATCAAATTTATCAACCCATGGAGGTCTGGATTTGGAGTCACACTCAAAATTAAAGTCGAAAACCACACTACAGGCTGATCCAACTTTGATGTAATGTCCTTAAAACAAGTCAAAATGAGGCTAAGTAGTGTGTGTGGCCTCCACGTGCCTGTGTGACCTCCCTACAATGCCTGGGCATGCTCCTGATGAGGTGGCGGATGGTCTCCTGAGGGATCTCCCCACAGACCTGGACTAAAGCAACCGCCAACTCCTGGACAGTCTGTGGTGCAACGTGGCGTTGGTGGATGGAGCGAGACATAATGTCCCAGATGTGCTCAACTGGATTCAGGTCTGGGGAACAGGCGGGCCAGTCCATAGCATCAATGCCTTCCTCTGCTGACACACTCCAGCCACATGAGGTCTAGCATTGTCTTGCATTAGTAGGAACCCAGGGCCAACCGCACCAGCAGTGTTGCCCCCCAAAGAAATGCCACCCCACACCATGACTGCCTCACCGCCAAACCGGTCATGCTGGAGGATGTTGCAGGCAGCAGAACGTTCTCCACGGCGTCTCCAGACTCTGTCACATCTGTCACATGTGCTCAGTGTGAACTTGCTTTCATCTGTGAAGAGCACAGGGCACCAGTGGCCAATCTGGGTGTTCTCTGGCAAATGCCAAACGTCCTGCATGGTGTTGGGCTGTAAGCACAACCCCCACCTGTGGATGTCGGGCCCTCATACCACCCTCACGGAGTCTGTTTCTGACCGTTTGAGCAGACACATGCACATTTTTGGCCTGCTGGAGATCATTTTCCAGGGCTCTGGCAGTGCTCCTCCTGCTCCTCCTTGCACAAAGGCGGAGGTAGCGGTCCTGCTGCTGGGTTGTTGCCCTCCTACGGCCTCCTCCACATCTCCTGATGTACTGGCCTGTCTCCTGGTAGCGCCTCCATGCTCTGGAAACTACGCTGACAGACACAGCAAACCTTCTTGCCACAGCTCGCATTGATGTTCCATCCTGGATGAGCTGCACTACCTGAGCCACTTGTGTGGGTGGTTGACTCCGTCTCATGCTACCACTAGAGTGAAAGCACTGCCAATATTCAAAAGTGACCAAAACATCAGCCTGGAAGCAAAGGAACAGAGAAGTGGTCTGTGGTCACCACCTGCAGAACCACTCCTTAATTGGGGGTGTCTTGTTAATTGCCTATAATTTCCACCTGTTGTCTATTCCATTTGCACAACAGCATGTGAAATGTATTGTCAATCAGTGTTGCTTCCTAAGTGGACCGTTTGATTTCACAGAAGTGTGATTGACTTGGAGTTACATTGTGTTGTTAAAGTGTTCTCTTTATTTTTTTGACTAGTGTATATATATATATATATATATATATATATATATATATATATATATATATATATACACTCACCTACCTTGGTGGAACAGTTGCTCGCAGAGTCTCAGTCCCCTGGATCTTCTGTCCAGTAGTGGTCACACACCAACAGTAACCTACCAGAAATAGACATGTTGCATATACACATTGAATTGTCACATTCAACTGAATTGGAGGATTTAGTGTCTGCATGTGCATCCGTGTTAACCTGTAGAGCCCCAACATTGCTCGGGGGTGTATTGTCCATTGTCGTCACACGTGGGGGATTGTAGGCTCCAATTGAGCCATTTAAAGTGGCATCTCTAGCATCCTCACATGGGGTCTTTGGTCATATCATAGCATCTGGACACATGTCATGTTTTGTCTTAGATTGTCTTGTCATTATGTTTTCCCTTCTGTTCATTTTCCCCCTGCTGGTCTTTTTAGGTTCGTTCCCCTTTTTCTCTCTCCCTTCCTCTCTCTCTTCTCTCTATCGTTCCGTTCCTGCTCCCAGCTGTTCCTATTCCCCTAATCAATCATTTAGTCTTCCCACACCTGTTCCTTATCTTTTCCCCTGATTAGAGTCCCTATTTCTTCCCTTGTTTTCCGTTCCTGTCCTGTCGGATCTTTGTCTATTGTTCACCGTGCTGTGTCTGTGTATCGCCCTGTCGTGTCGTGTTTCCCTCAGATGCTGCGTGGAGAGCAGGTGTCCGAGTCTGCTAGGTTCAAGTGCCTTCCCGAGGCAACCTGCAGTTCTTGATCGAGTCTCCAGTCTGTTCTCGTCATTACGAGTGGAATTATGTCTTATGTTTGTAGAATTACTTTACTGGATTAAAGACTCTGTTTTCGCCAAGTCGCTTTTGGGTCCTCATTCACCTGCATGACAGAAGGATCCGACCAAAGAATGGACCCAGCGACTACAGACGTTCGTAACACTGCCGTCGAGATCCAAGGAGCCATGCTCGGCAGACACGAGCAGGAATTGTCTGCTGCTCGCCATGCCGTGGAGAACCTGTCCGCTCAGGTTTCGGACTCTCTGGACAGTTCCAGAGTCTTCGTCTCGTGCCACCTGTTACTTCCTGGCCTGCCGAGCCTCCGGAACCTAGGGTTAATAACCCACCTTGCTACTCCGGGCAGCCCACGGAGTGCCGCTCCTTTCTCACCCAGTGTGATATTGTGTTCTCTCTCCAACCCAACACATACTCTAGCGAGAGAGCTCGGGTTGCTTACGTCATTTCACTCCTTACTGGCCGGGCTCGAGAGTGGGGCACAGCTATCTGGGAGGCAAGGGCTGATTGTTCAAACAATTACCAGAACTTTAAAGAGGAGATGATTCGGGTTTTTGACCGTTCAGTTTTTGGTAGGGAGGCTTCTAGGGCCCTGGCTTCCCTATGCCAAGGTGATCGATCCATAACGGATTACTCTATAGAGTTTCGCACTCTTGCTGCCTCTAGTGACTGGAACGAGCCGGCGCTGCTCGCTCGTTTTCTGGAGGGACTCCACGCAGTGGTCAAAGATGAGATTCTCTCTCGGGAGGTTCCCTCCAGTGTGGACTCTTTGATTGCTCTCGCCATCCGCATAGAACGACGGGTAGATCTTCGTCACCAAGCTCGTGGAAGAGAGCTCGCGTCAACGGTGTTTCCCTGCTCCGCATCGCAACCATCTCCCTCCTCTGGCTCAGAGACTGAGCCCATGCAGCTGGGAGGTATTTGCATCTCGACTAAGGAGAGGGAACGGAGGATCACCAACCGCCTGTGCCTCTATTGCGGATTTGATGGACATTTTGTCAATTCATGTCCAGTAAAGGCCAGAGCTCATCAGTAAGCGGAGGGCTACTGGTGAGCGCTACTACTCAGGTCTCTTCATCTAGATCCTGTACTACTATGTCGGTCCATCTACGCTGGACCGGTTCGGGTGCTACATGCAGTGCCTTGATTGACTCGGGGGCTGAGGGTTGTTTCATGGACGAAGCATGGGCTCGGAAACATGACATTCCTTTCAGACAGTTAGACAAGCCTACGCCCATGTTTGCCTTAGATGGTAGTCATCTTCCCAGTATCAGATTTGAGACACTACCTTTAACTCTCACAGTATCTGGTAACCACAGTGAGACTATTTCTTTTTTGATTTTTCGTTCACCTTTTACACCTGTTGTTTTGGGTCATCCCTGGCTAGTATGTCATAATCCTTCTATTAATTGGTCTAGTAATTCTATCCTATCCTGGAACGTTTCTTGTCATGTGAAGTGTTTAATGTCTGCCATCCCTCCCATTTCTTCTGTCCCCACTTCTCAGGAGGAACCTGGCGATTTGACAGGAGTGCCGGAGGAATATCATGATCTGCGCACGGTCTTCAGTCGGTCCCGAGCCAACTCCCTTCCTCCTCACCGGTCGTATGATTGTAGTATTGATCTCCTTCCGGGGACCACTCCCCCTCGGGGTAGACTATACTCTCTGTCGGCTCCCGAACGTAAGGCTCTCGAGGATTATTTATCTGTGTCTCTTGACGCCGGTACCATAGTGCCTTCTTCCTCTCCGGCCGGGGCGGGGTTCTTTTGTTAAGAAGAAGGACGGTACTCTGCGCCCCTGCGTGGATTATCGAGGGCTGAATGACATAACGGTTAAGAATCGTTATCCGCTTCCCCTTATGTCATCAGCCTTCGAGATTCTGCAGGAGCCAGGTGCTTTACTAAGTTGGACCTTCGTAACGCTTACCATCTCGTGCGCATCAGAGAGGGGGACGAGTGGAAAACGGCGTTTAACACTCCGTTAGGGCATTTTGAGTACCGGGTTCTGCCGTTTGGTCTCGCCAATGCGCCAGCTGTTTTTCAGGCATTAGTTAATGATGTTCTGAGAGACATGCTGAACATCTTTGTTTTTGTCTATCTTGACGATATCCTGATTTTTTCACCGTCACTCGAGATTCATGTTCAGCACGTTCGACGTGTTCTACAGCGCCTTTTAGAGAATTGTCTCTACGTGAAGGCTGAGAAGTGCTCTTTTCATGTCTCCTCCGTTACTTTTCTCGGTTCCGTTATTTCCGCTGAAGGCATTCAGATGGATTCCGCTAAGGTCCAAGCTGTCAGTGATTGGCCCGTTCCAAGGTCACGTGTCGAGTTGCAGCGCTTTTAGGTTTCGCTAATTTCTATCGCCGTTTCATTCGTAATTTCGGTCAAGTTGCTGCCCCTCTCACAGCTCTTACTTCTGTCAAGACGTGTTTTAAGTGGTCCGGTTCCGCCCAGGGAGCTTTTGATCTTCTAAAAGAACGTTTTACGTCCGCTCCTATCCTCGTTACTCCTGACGTCACTAGACAATTCATTGTCGAGGTTGACGCTTCAGAGGTAGGCGTGGGAGCCATTCTATCCCAGCGCTTCCAGTCTGACGATAAGGTTCATCCTTGCGCTTATTTTTCTCATCGCCTGTCGCCATCTGAACGCAACTATGATGTGGGTAACCGCGAACTGCTCGCCATCCGCTTAGCCCTAGGCGAATGGCGACAGTGGTTGGAGGGGCGACCGTTCCTTTGTCGTTTGGACAGACCATAAGAACCTTGAGTACATCCGTTCTGCCAAACGACTTAATGCCCGTCAAGCTCGTTGGGCGTCGTTTTTCGCTCGTTTCGAGTTTGTGATTTCTTACCGTCCGGGTAGCAAAAACACCAAGCCTGATGCCTTATCCCGTCTGTTTAGTTCTTCTGTGGCTTCTACTGATCCCGAGGGGATTCTTCCTTATGGGCGTGTTGTCGGGTTGACAGTCTGGGGAATTGAAAGACAGGTTAAGCAAGCACTCACGCACACTGCGTCGCCGCGCGCTTGTCCTAGTAACCTCCTTTTCGTTCCTGTTTCCACTCGTCTGGCTGTTCTTCAGTGGGCTCACTCTGCCAAGTTAGCTGGTCATCCCGGTGTTCGAGGCACTCTTGCGTCTATTCGCCAGCGCTTTTGGTGGCCGACTCAGGAGCGTGACACGCGCCGTTTCGTGGCTGCTTGTTCGGACTGCGCGCAGACTAAGTCGGGTAACTCTCCTCCTGCCGGTCGTCTCAGACCGCTCCCCATTCCTTCTCGACCATGGTCTCACATCGCCCTAGACTTCATTACCGGTCTGCCTTTGTCTGCGGGGAAGACTGTGATTCTTACGGTTGTCGATAGGTTCTCTAAGGCGGCACATTTCATTCCCCTCGCTAAACTTCCTTCCGCTAAGGAGACGGCACAAATCATCATCGAGAATGTGTTCAGAATTCATGGCCTCCCGTTAGACGCCGTTTCAGACAGAGGCCCGCAATTCACGTCACAGTTTTGGAGGGAGTTCTGTCGTTTGATTGGTGCGTCCGTCAGTCTCTCTTCCGGGTTTCATCCCCAGTCTAACGGTCAAGCAGAGAGGGCCAATCAGACGATTGGTCGCATACTACGCAGCCTTTCTTTCAGAAACCCTGCGTCTTGGGCAGAACAGCTCCCCTGGGCAGAATACGCTCACAACTCGCTTCCTTCGTCTGCTACCGGGTTATCTCCGTTTCAGAGTAGTCTGGGTTACCAGCCTCCTCTGTTCTCATCCCAGCTTGCCGAGTCCAGCGTTCCCTCCGCTCAAGCGTTTGTCCAACGTTGTGAGCGCACCTGGAGGAGGGTGAGGTCTGCACTTTGCCGTTACAGGGCACAGACTGTGAGAGCCGCCAATAAACGCAGGATTAAGAGTCCTAGGTATTGTTGCGGCCAGAGAGTGTGGCTTTCCACTCGCAACCTTCCTCTTACGACAGCTTCTCGTAAGTTGACTCCGTGGTTCATTGGTCCGTTCCGTGTCTCCCAGGTCGTCAATCCTGTCGCTGTGCGACTGCTTATTCCGCGACATCTTCGTCGCGTCCATCCTGTCTTCCATGTCTCCTGTGTCAAGCCCTTTCTTCGCACCCCGTTCGTCTTCCCTCCCCCTCCCGTCCTTGTCGAGAGCGCACCTATTTACAAGGTACGTAGGATCATGGACATGCGTTCTCGGGGACGGGGTCACCAATACTTAGTGGATTGGGAGGGTTACGGTCCTGAGGAGAGGAGTTGGGTTCCGTCTCGGGACGTGCTGGACCGTTCACTCATTGATGATTTCCTCCGTTGCCGCCAGGATTCCTCCTCGAGTGCGCCAGGAGGCGCTCGGTGAGTGGGGGGGTACTGTCATGTTTTGTCTTAGATTGTCTTGTCATTATGCTTTCCCTTCTGTTCATTTTCCCCCTGCTGGTCTTTTTAGGTTCGTTCCCCTTTTTCTCTCTCCCTTCCTCTCTCTCTTCTCTCTATCGTTCCGTTCCTGCTCCCAGCTGTTCCTATTCCCCTAATCAATCATTTAGTCTTCCCACACCTGTTCCTTATCTTTTCCCCTGATTAGAGTCCCTATTTCTTCCCTTGTTTTCCGTTCCTGTCCTGTCGGATCCTTGTCTATTGTTCACCGTGCTGTGTCTGTGTATCGCCCTGTCGTGTCGTGTTTCCCTCAGATGCTGCGTGGAGAGCAGGTGTCTGAGTCTGCTAGGTTCAAGTGCCTTCCCGAGGCAACCTGCAGTTCTTGATCGAGTCTCCAGTCTGTTCTCGTCATTACGAGTGGAATTATGTCTTATGTTTGTAGAATTACTTTACTGGATTAAAGACTCTGTTTTCGCCAAGTCGCTTTTGGGTCCTCATTCACCTGCATGACAACACAGGTCACATGCATTGTAATGTGGACATAACATTTCAGGACAATATACATTTCTGGACGCTGTTTGAGAGTTGGGCCAGTAGTTCAAATCAGAGCTTCCTGGCTAAATATTGAAGTTGTTTAAAAGCCCTGTGCAGTCAATTCTGGTTCTGTGTTTTGTAGAAGTGTTATTTCCTGATAGTTGCTAGACAACCCAATCATACATCCAGTTTAATGATCAAACCATTCATATCAGAATACCTCAGTCCAGCATCTAGACACCAATATACATCTCTGGAACTAAAGGAGTGGCAGGTAGCCTGCTGATTGAGAGTTGGACCAGAAGCTCAAAGCAGTGAGCTGACAAGTTGATATATCCATCTATCAACCAGTGTCAAGGTTGACATTGGCTGACCTCGCAGAGGGTGTCCCATGGAGAACCGGTTATGAATAGAAACACATTTCCAAATCACACCTGCGTATTAATTATTAATATTAAATCTCACTTCACTTCACAGGAATATGTATCCTTCCCAAATGGCTCCTCACTCCTTGTGTAGTGAACTACCTTTGACAAGGGCCTACAATGCACTACATAGGGAATGGGAAGCATTATAGATAGTCAGAGACAACCCATTTACTGCAAAGGTAACTAGTAGTCAACTTTTGGGTCAATTTAACCACTTCCGGTTGCTCCAGGAAGCTTAGAATCGACACAGGTAGACCTCATAGGGGCCTGATGGACTGTCATCGAAGACAGGTTCATACGATATTCATAACCCACATAGGCTTCAGGTTGAATTTAGGGGTGCAGGCAATGTATTCCTATGGGGAGAGAAGTCAATGCAAACTCTTTGAAGTAAACACCTTCTTTTACCTATTAAGGGTTAATGCCACACGGTCAAGGTTAGTCTTGCATTGATCGAGAGAACCTCAGGTACGTTCCTGAGGTCGAATTGTGCTTCTCACCTTAACGGTTCTCTCACTGTCACCCAAAAGCAAATGACATTGAGGGCCAGCCTTCATTTTGGGCCTACTTTTCTAATGGTCGCTGTGCTTAGACCGAGCGAGCTACGGTCAAGCGGGGCATCTTGTTGAACTCGGCACGGCCTAGAGAATATGGACATGCCATTGTAGGCTTTCTGTGTCTTTAAGCACCGCACTTTGTCACTCCATCCTTGCTGTGTGTGTTTCTGTGTGTGTGAGAGAGAGCTTTTCTTTGACATCTGTTGGGAGAAATGACTGACTTACAGTTTATGGGGGTTGCCTAATCACAGTTTTGAAAAGATCTGACCTTTTTAACCCTTGGAAACTGCCACCGTGACACCATTTAAGGCACTTCCGGTTGGCACAGGAAGCTATAAATAAACTCATATCCTGATTGGGGTATGCCTTTACAGAATCCTGAGTTTTGTCTTTACGTTAAGAACTGAGTTATTTACGGAGGGTTTAGTGAGTGTGTGTTATTTCAGAAAATCATAGAAAATCACAGAAATCTCGCAGAGCTCCGCAGCACACTTTAGAAAGATTCGTAAGAACACCCTGCAACTGGATCTGTAACCGTTGAAAAATAAACACCTATCCGTGAACATCACCAATCTGTCATTGTACGATTTCTCTTAAATGACGATAGATAAATGGCTGGTTCTTTTTTTATTGACACCGGAGGCTCCTTGACTTTGACGTGAAGTGGAAAAATAATTTCTCTATTTTCATTTTGGACCTTTAATCCCAGATAAATGGCCATAACTCAAAAACCATTGAGGCCTAGACGCCATCTTGTTCAGGGCCAACTGCCCATTATGCCGAACCTACGCTCACAGAGTTTCGGCTTCGAAATATTTTCCGTTTCGAGATAAGACCCCGTCGTGAATCGTGATGTTTTGTCCAATAGCAATATGATTGCTTATGCCCTCTTGTGGGAATTTCCGGGACAGCGGAAAAATGACCAAAACTTGATTATTTTTGTAAAACGGAAAACGAATGTCTGACAAAGTTCATTTGATGACTTCCCGGTAGGTCCGGCCCTGCCGCTCGGCCCAACGCCGCCAATGAATTTTACAAACGATTTCGGACGTCTAGTAAGGGACCGTACATTTGCAATATGGACTTTCTCACTAACCATACAGCAACTGCTGAAATGTTCCCTTAAGGTATGAAAGGACAGTAGCAGCTGCTTAACTTCTTAAGGGGCAGTGAGTTGCTTGGATGAAAGATGCACAGAGGTGCCCATATTAAACTGCCTGCTTCTCAGTCCCAGTTGCTAATATATGCATATGATTATTCACATTGTATAGAAAACACTTTGAAGTTTCTAAAACCGTTTGAATGATGTCTGTGAGTATAACATAACTCATATGACAGGCAAAAACCTGAGAAGATTTTTAACCAAGATCCTATTGGAATCACAGCGAGATATGGATGTGTGCACTTCCTACTGCTTCCACTGGATACCAACAGTCTGTAGAACTTTGTCTGATGCCTCTACTGTAAAGGGGGGCCAAATGAAAGGAGAATCAGTCAGGTCTGCCATGACCTGACAATGCGCGTTCACATGAGGGAAGTCCATGTAATTCTTCGATTGGAACTTAATTTGAGATTTATGTTAAAAACATTCTAAAGATTGTTTCAATACATCGTTTGAATGTTTCTACTGACTGTTACGGAACTTTTGGACATTGTCAGCCTTTAGTGAACGCGCTTCGTGCTAACGCGCTAACAAAAGTAGCTACTTGGACATAAATGGACATTACCAAACAAAAAACATTTCTTGTGAGAGTCCTGGGAGTGCATTCCGACGAAGATCTGCAAAGGTAAGTGAAGATTTATGCTTTTGAGTTTTGTTGACTGTTCAATTTGGCAGTGAACTGTATGGCTTCCTTGTGGCTGAACCCTGTTTTCAGATGATTGAATATTGTGTTTTGCTGTAAAGCTTTTTGAAATCTGACAAAGCGGTTGCATTGAGAACAAGTGTATCTTTAGTTATGTAAAACATCTTTCATCAAAGTTCATGACTATTTGTTATTTGACTTGGTTCTCTGCAATTTCTATGGATACGTGAGGCATTTCTGAACATGGTGCCAATGTAAACTGAGGTTTTTGTATATAAATATTAACTTTATTGAACAAAACATGTATTGTGTAACATGAAGTCCTATGAGTGCCATCTGATGAACAAAGGTTAGTGATTAATTTGATCCCTTTCTGCTTTTTGTGACTGATTTTGCAGTGACCTAAATAGTTTCTGGGGATTTCGCTGAAAAGCCTATTTGAAATCGCACACTTTAGTGGGATTAACAAGATTACCTTTAAAATGGTATGAGACACATGTATGAGGAATTTTAATTGTGATGTTTGAATTTGGCGCCCTGCACTTTCACTGGCTGTTATATCGATCCAGTTACCGGAATTTCAGCCATAAGACATTTAACTTACATGGAAAGATCAAGGTGAGGTTTGTCCTTTGGATGATCTAAATATTGTTTGATATCTATTTTCACAATCTTAACAGAAAATATTCACATATGAGTTCTGTTATACTCAGACATCATTCAAACAGATTTAGAATCAGAGTGTTTCCAATTCATATTCTAGCTTTAAGGACTGAGTAGCAGGTAGTTTACTCTTGGCACATTTTTATCCAAGCTATTCAATACTGCCCCCCTGTCCTGATGAAGTTAAACATACTGCATCATGTCACAGGTGTGCATCTACCAAAAGTTAAGCACGATGACAGTCGTGGTCCTGGTGGCCCATGTAACATTAGGGTTGTGGGTTTGAGACCCAGAGGACCAGTGAGAAAAAGTACTAACTACAACATTCAATAACAGACAAAATAGTGTCCACATTTTATTGGCTGCAAACAAATCCTCAATATTTGTGTAGTAACTGAGACTTCATTTAACAGCAACAAAGCTTCCCATGAAGTATTAAGGACAAAGACACTACGGAATAGCATTGCTGCTTTTAATGGATACTCTGGCGAAGCGGCAGGAGCCTCAGGGAGCACACAGAGGGCAAGCTCCTTTCACATAATGCATTGTCCCAGCGCTGTTGACCTGAAGACAAAACCAGAATATTCAGCTGTACACACAGAAGGAAAGTTAAATTAACTAGGAATAAGTTGAATTTGATGACTGATACTGAGTTTACTGTACCTCCAAAGTTGATATGAACACAAGACTCTCTGGCACCAGCACCAGGCCTTCCTTTAGCCCAGTTCTGGTGATCAAAGTCGGAGCCATCACTCCAGAACCACCGCCTGTCCTGAGGGGGGGAAAGTGGGGTTTGAGAATAAAGACTAAATGTAGTCCTTCCTCTACCACCTGAAACCAAACAGTTTAAGCTACCACTACTTCAAAACCCACCGACTGGGACTGTTGCTTGTGTAGAGAAGCTACAGCCTACTCCTCACATTTGCAATCATCCCAACGCATTTCAAAGACTAAAACAAGTCTACAACTTTTGAAGCTAGAATCCCCATACACGTGGTTACAACACTGAATGGAAGAGATTACTTTGATCAAATGTATACTTACCTAGAAACATTTTACATGAGTATAAAGGCCTCCTGAAGTTGACAGTAAAATAATTTAGCAAACTCATCTAGAATGACCTACAGGGTCAATTAGGATTAAGGGCGTTGCTCAAGGGCACATCAGATTTCACGGAGTGAGCTCTGGGATTCAAACAAGCCTTTATTGGCCAACGGCGAGGCTACCTGTCGCATGGCAACTCTTGATATATTATATGGAAACCATTACAATAGCTGTTAAAAAGCAGCAGCTCCTCTTCCTGGGGTCCACAGAAAATGACATTAGAACTACTCAGACAGAACTACATAATCAAATTACAGGTAGCCTACATGCCACATGTCCCGTTTTTAACCAGGTTTGCTGTTCACTTGAGCAATAAGAAATGGAACGGCGTTCCTTGCAATAATGGCTCTATATATCACTGTAGGCTTAATGGTCCCACCTTAACCGAATAAAATCCGCCAATCCAGGTAGGAGGGAAACCAACAGTCTTGACCAAGACCAACGCCTGTAGAAACTGGTCCTCCTCGGAGCTGTGCACAGATGCCAGGTTTGCGCCAAGGTACTTCACAACGTTGGGTACAGACACCAGTTGATCCTCAAGGGACACACAGTACCGCTAGAGAAGAAAGTATTAGTTTAACTAGGCATGTCAGTTAATGATTTTCTTATCTACAATGACAGCCAGGCAGTAGATGGGAACAAAGACATTTCATGTATTAGTCAGTCAGCTTTGCTGAGAATTTGTCTTCTGCACTCTAAACCAAATATCGACCATAGCAACTAAATCGTTTTTAAAAATCTTAAAGATACTAGGTTCTCAGTCTTAAGCCGTGTCCGGTGGGTTCCAGTATACAGGAGGCACGACTCCACATTAAATATTCAAAATGTATAGAAAATTCCCATCTTTTAAAGGAAATTTCAGTATTTCACATCAGTCATGTGTTGCAGTTTAAGAAAGTATCACCTTTAAGGTAATGTCAAAGACCTAATTTCAACTACACTTCCCCTTCAAATTCACAGAAGATGGTAAGGGTGATACCTCTGCTTCAGGCCAGCTCCTTGTAGTGTTTACAAACATTAAACAGCGTGATCCATATTTGGTCCAACCGGAAGGACACAAGTCTTCTTCTACAAGTGAATCTGTAAGGAGAAGTTAGCGGTGGCTTTAAAGGCTATTGGAGAAAGATCTACAAACCAGAGCTACAATAGTATTTGTTGATCAGTCAGTCACCTCTGCTACAACAAATATACAGAACGAGTCAAGAAAAGTAGACTCTTACTTGCATCTCCCAGAGCAAAGGCAGCACTGAGAAGCAGAAGACTGGTCAACATGGTCATGGAGTCTCCTGAGAGAAACAAAGAGTGAAGCCATCAAAACCAGATTCAACTCCACATACAGTAGATTAGAACAGGAATATGTCTGCTTTCCTAAATGCCAACCTATTCTCTAAACAGGGTTGAGGAGAATTTCTGGGCAGGTATTTCTCTCCACTCAGACAGAAGTAATAAAGTTATAATTCCCAAATGTAGAAATGTCACTCATGTTTGGTTATGGCCAAATCTGTCAGAAGACAAGCATTATGATTGAACAAAATTCAATTCTGCTTCTTTTACTTTCCAACAAAAATAAAAGCAAAGTATAAAATGCTGGCAGGTCAGGCTCAGTGGCTTGTAACACCAGTAGGTAAGGCTTAGTGGCTTGTAACACCAGTAGTTAAGGCTTAGTGGCTTGTAACACCAGTAGGTAAGGCTCAGTGACTTGTAACACCAGTAGGTAAGGTGAAATGGCCACCAGGAAAGGCTGTGATAACATGTGGTGCTGGAGGGAATACACCACAGCCCAATATTAGACCCATTTATTAATAATATAATATATGCCATTTAGCAGACGCTTTTATCCAAAGCGACTTAGTCATGTGTGCATACATTCTACGTATGGGTGGTTCCGGGACATTCCATTTAAGGGTGAAGGTAAAAACAGCATTTCATAGTTTCTTGTTCACGGAGACGCAGTGCAACCAATCAGAACAGTCTACAGGATTATAGATGTAAGACACATTCTGCTAGCAGGAACCATCATTATACCATGTCTCATCTCACTAGCTGTAACACTTCCCTTACAGTTAAATTAAAGGTCTAATACTGGGCCAGCTGCACCATAACAATACACATGATGAACAGGATATTACACCCCAATGCAGGAAGTTAAAACCCTGGAAAAGTTACAATAGCAGGAACTTACTTTAGCCAATCAACAACAGGAACAATAAAGGAACTGGGACACCACAAATGCTGAACAAACCAAGCAGAACAAGCTGCTTATATACCAGAAGAATGGAAGAGGAATTGGTGATGAGCAGAGTGAGTTCAGGTGTGGTGAGTTAGCAGGAAAGGGGCGTGTCCAGAACGTAACTGAGTTTGTGGTCCTGGGTGTTGATAGCTAAGTCTGGCTCACACTAGCTCTGGTCATGTGTGTTGATAGGGTCTGGTTCACACTAGCTCTGGTCCTGGGTGTAGTTAGGGTCTAGCTCACACTAGCTCTGGTCCTGGGTGTAGCTAGTGTCTGGCTCACACTAGCTCTGGTCCCGGGGGTAGCTAGGTCTGATAATGATTTGCTCCGACAGTGCATGATGTCAACGTTGTTTTCTGTTAATTATTTGTCTGTGTTAGTAATTTCATTGTATTTCCAGGCCACAATAGTCAACACTTCACAAAACAGTATATTGTTATTCTGAAAGCCGTCATTATAAATACGAATTGGTTCTTAAACTGACTTGCCCAGATAAATAAAGCTTAAATAAAATACATGAATAAAATATGTCGATATATACTCGACACCAAGTCAATACCAGTTTTAACCAGGGGGGGGGGCATGACATCATCTTGGAATGTATTCTCTCCATTATGACAATATAATAATAATAGAACATAATATAGTATAATATTATATTTTGATGGACTTCATAAAGTTACATAGTACCCTATACACTTCCAACTATAATATGATACTACAATATCGTACCCTCCACTCTAACAAGGATTTTGTGTATCAAGAAAGACCATCTACTTTGGGGCGGGGGGGTGAACAACTGTCACTATTTACAAATGGAGTCAATCGATCAATCAGTCAATCGATATCAAGTCTGATGAGCATTATAGATATTTCTGTCAATCTGTCAATGTCATTGGTGTGAAAATACAGGGCCCTCCAGCAGAGGGCAGGGCCCTGTTCCATTCTAATGTTCTGATCCAGGTTGACCCATAGAGTTCCATTCTAATGTTCTGATTCTAATGTTCTGATCCAGGTTGACCCATAGAGTTCCATTCTAATGTTCTGATTCTAATGTTCTGATCCAGGTTGACCCATAGAGTTCCATTCTAATGTTCTGATCCAGGTTGACCCATAGAGTTCTATTCTAATGTTCTGATCCAGGTTGACCCATAGAGTTCTATTCTAATGTTCTGATCCAGGTTGACCCATAGAGTTCTATTCTAATGTTCTGATCCAGGTTGACTCATAGAGTTCTATTCTAATGTTCTGATCCAGGTTGACCCATAGAGTTCCATTCTAATGTTCTGATTCTAATGTTCTGATCCAGGTTGACCCATAGAGTTCCATTCTAATGTTCGGATCCAGGTTGACCGATAGAGTTCTATTCTAATGTTCTGATCCAGGTTGACCCATAGAGTTCTATTCTAATGTTCTGATTCTAATATTCTGATCCAGGTTGACCCATAGAGTTCTATTATAATGTTCTGATTCTAATGTTCTGATCCAGGTTGACCCATAGAGTTCTATTCTAATGTTCTGATTCTAATGTTCTGATCCAGGTTGACCCATAGAGTTCCATTCTAATGTTCTGATCCAGGTTGACCCATGGAGTTTCATTCTAATGTTCTGATTCTAATGTTCTGATCATTTTTGACCCATTGAGTTCCATTCTAATGTTGTGATCCAGGTTGACCCATATAGTTCTATTCTAATGTTCTGATCCAGGTTGACCCATAGAGTTCCATTCTAATGTTCTGATTCTAATGTTCTGATCCAGGTTGATCCATAGAGTTCTATTCTAATGTTCTGATTCTAATTTTCTAATCCAGGTTGACCCATAGAGTTCTATTCTAATGTTCTGATCCAGGTTGACCCATAGACTTCTATTCTAATGTTCTGATTCTAATATTCTGATCCAGGTTGACCCATAGAGTTCTATTATAATGTTCTGATTCTAATGTTCTGATCCAGGTTGACCCATAGAGTTCTATTCTAATGTTCTGATTATAATGTTCTGATCCAGGATGACCCATAGAGTTCCATTCTAATGTTCTGATCCAGGTTGACCCATATAGTTCTATTCTAATGTTCTGATCCAGGTTGACCCATAGAGTTCTATTCTAATGTTCTGATCCAGGTTGACCCATAGAGTTCTATTCTAATGTTCTGATCCAGGTTGACCCATAGAGTTCCATTCTAATGTTCTGATCCAGGTTGAAACATAGAGTTCTATTCTAATGTTCTGATCCAGGTTGACCCATAGAGTTCTATGCTAATGTTCTGATCCAGGTTGACCCATAGAGTTCTATTCTAATGTTCTGATCCAGGTTGACCCATAGAGTTCCATTCTAATGTTCTGATCCAGGTTGACCCATAGAGTTCCATTCTAATGTTCTGATTCTAATGTTCTGATCCAGGTTGACCCATAGAGTTCCATTCTAATGTTCTGATCCAGGTTGACCCATGGAGTTTCATTCTAATGTTCTGATTCTAATGTTCTGATCCAGGTTGACCCATAGAGTTCCATTCTAAAGTTGTGATCCAGGTTGTCCCATAGAGTTCTATTCTAATGTTCGGATCCAGGTTGACCGATAGAGTTCCATTCTAATGTTCTGATCCAGGTTGACCCATAGAGTTCCATTCAAATGTTCTGATTCTAATGTTCTGATCCAACTTGACCCATAGAGTTCCATTCTAATGTTCTGATTCTAATGTTCTGATCCAGGTTGACCCATAGAGTTCTATTCTAATGTTCTGATTCTAATGTTCTGATCCAGGTTGACCCATAGAGTTCTATTATAATGTTCTGATTCTAATGTTCTGATCCAGGTTGACCCATAGAGTTCTATTCTAATGTTCTGATTCTAATGTTCTGATCCAGGTTGACCCATAGAGTTCCATTCTAATGTTCTGATCCAGGTTGACCCATGGAGTTTCATTCTAATGTTCTGATTCTAATGTTCTGATCCAGGTTGACCCATAGAGTACCATTCTAATGTTGTGATCCAGGTTGACCCATATAGTTCTATTCTAATGTTCTGATCCAGGTTGACCCATAGAGTTCCATTCTAATGTTCTGATTCTAATGTTCTGATCCAGGTTGATCCATAGAGTTCTATTCTAATGTTCTGATTCTAATTTTCTAATCCAGGTTGACCCATAGAGTTCTATTCTAATGTTCTGATCCAGGTTGACCCATAGACTTCTATTCTAATGTTCTGATTCTAATATTCTGATCCAGGTTGACCATAGAGTTCTATTATAATGTTCTGATTCTAATGTTCTGATCCAGGTTGACCCATAGAGTTCTATTCTAATGTTCTGATTATAATGTTCTGATCCAGGTTGACCCATAGAGTTCCATTCTAATGTTCTGATCCAGGTTGACCCATATAGTTCTATTCTAATGTTCTGATCCAGGTTGACCCATAGAGTTCTATTCTAATGTTCTGATCCAGGTTGACCCATAGAGTTCTATTCTAATGTTCTGATCCAGGTTGACCCATAGAGTTCCATTCTAATGTTCTGATCCAGGTTGACCCATAGAGTTCTATTCTAATGTTCTGATCCAGGTTGACCCATAGAGTTCTATTCTAATGTTCTGATCCAGGTTGACCCATAGAGTTCCATTCTAATGTTCTGATCCAGGTTGACCCATGGAGTTTCATTCTAATGTTCTGATTCTAATGTTCTGATCCAGGTTGACCCATAGAGTTCCATTCTAATGTTCTGATTCTAATGTTCTGATCCAGGTTGACCCATAGAGTTCCATTCTAATGTTCTGATTCTAATGTTCTGATCCAGGTTGATCCATAGAGTTCTATTCTAATGTTCTGATTCTAATGTTCTGATCCAGGTTGACCCATAGAGTTCTATTCTAATGTTCTGATCCAGGTTGACCCATATACTTCTATTCTAATGTTCTGATTCTAATATTCTGATCCAGGTTGACCCATAGAGTTCTATTATAATGTTCTGATTCTAATGTTCTGATCCAGGTTGACCCATAGAGTTCTATTCTAATGTTCTAATCCAGGTTGACCCATAGAGTTCCATTCTAATGTTCTGATCCAGGTTGACCCATAGAGTTCTATTCTAATGTTCTGATCCAGGTTGACCCATAGAGTTCTATTCTAATGTTCTGATCGAGGTTGACCCATAGAGTTCCATTCTAATGTTCTGATCCAGGTTGACCCATAGAGTTCCATTCTAATGTTCTGATCCAGGTTGACCCATAGAGTTCCATTCTAATGTTCTGATCCAGGTTGACCCATAGAGTTCCATTCTAATGTTCTGATTCTAATGTTCTGATCCAGGTTGACCCATAGAGTTCTATTCTAATGTTCTGATCCAGGTAGACCCATATAATTCCATTCTAATGTTCTGATTATAATGTTCTGATCCAACTTGACCCATAGAGTTCCATTCTAATGTTCTGATTCTAATGTTCTGATCCAGGTTGACCCATAGAGTTCCATTCTAATGTTCTGATCCAGGTTGACCCATAGAGTTCCATTCTAATGCTCTGATTCTAATGTTCTGATCCAGGTTGACCCATAGAGTTCCATTCTAATGTTCTGATTCTAATGTTCTGATCCAGGTTGACCCATAGAGTTCCATTCTAATGTTCTGATCCAGGTTGACCCATAGAGTTCCATTCTAATGTTCTGATTCTAATGTTCTGATCCAGGTTGATCCATAGAGTTCTATTCTAATGTTCTGATTCTAATTTTCTAATCCAGGTTGACCCATAGAGTTCTATTCTAATGTTCTGATCCAGGTTGACCCATAGACTTCTATTCTAATGTTCTGATTCTAATATTCTGATCCAGGTTGACCATAGAGTTCTATTATAATGTTCTGATTCTAATGTTCTGATCCAGGTTGACCCATAGAGTTCTATTCTAATGTTCTGATTATAATGTTCTGATCCAGGTTGACCCATAGAGTTCCATTCTAATGTTCTGATCCAGGTTGACCCATATAGTTCTATTCTAATGTTCTGATCCAGGTTGACCCATAGAGTTCTATTCTAATGTTCTGATCCAGGTTGACCCATAGAGTTCTATTCTAATGTTCTGATCCAGGTTGACCCATAGAGTTCCATTCTAATGTTCTGATCCAGGTTGACCCATAGAGTTCTATTCTAATGTTCTGATCCAGGTTGACCCATAGAGTTCTATTCTAATGTTCTGATCCAGGTTGACCCATAGAGTTCCATTCTAATGTTCTGATCCAGGTTGACCCATGGAGTTTCATTCTAATGTTCTGATTCTAATGTTCTGATCCAGGTTGACCCATAGAGTTCCATTCTAATGTTCTGATTCTAATGTTCTGATCCAGGTTGACCCATAGAGTTCCATTCTAATGTTCTGATTCTAATGTTCTGATCCAGGTTGATCCATAGAGTTCTATTCTAATGTTCTGATTCTAATGTTCTGATCCAGGTTGACCCATAGAGTTCTATTCTAATGTTCTGATCCAGGTTGACCCATATACTTCTATTCTAATGTTCTGATTCTAATATTCTGATCCAGGTTGACCCATAGAGTTCTATTATAATGTTCTGATTCTAATGTTCTGATCCAGGTTGACCCATAGAGTTCTATTCTAATGTTCTAATCCAGGTTGACCCATAGAGTTCCATTCTAATGTTCTGATCCAGGTTGACCCATAGAGTTCTATTCTAATGTTCTGATCCAGGTTGACCCATAGAGTTCTATTCTAATGTTCTGATCGAGGTTGACCCATAGAGTTCCATTCTAATGTTCTGATCCAGGTTGACCCATAGAGTTCCATTCTAATGTTCTGATCCAGGTTGACCCATAGAGTTCCATTCTAATGTTCTGATCCAGGTTGACCCATAGAGTTCCATTCTAATGTTCTGATTCTAATGTTCTGATCCAGGTTGACCCATAGAGTTCTATTCTAATGTTCTGATCCAGGTAGACCCATATAATTCCATTCTAATGTTCTGATTATAATGTTCTGATCCAACTTGACCCATAGAGTTCCATTCTAATGTTCTGATTCTAATGTTCTGATCCAGGTTGACCCATAGAGTTCCATTCTAATGTTCTGATCCAGGTTGACCCATAGAGTTCCATTCTAATGCTCTGATTCTAATGTTCTGATCCAGGTTGACCCATAGAGTTCCATTCTAATGTTCTGATTCTAATGTTCTGATCCAGGTTGACCCATAGAGTTCTATTCTAATGTTCTGATTCTAATGTTCTGATCCAGGTTGACCCATAGAGTTCTATTCTAATGTTCTGATTCTAATATTCTGATCCAGGTTGACCCATAGAGTTCTATTATAATGTTTTTATTCTAATGTTCTGATCCATGTTGACCCATAGAGTTCTATTCTAATGTTTTGATTCTAATGTTCTGATCCAGGTTGACCCATAGAGTTCCAATTAAAGGCACTTCCGGTTGGCACAGGAAGCTATAAGCACACATATCTTGCTTGGGGTATTCTCTTACAGAATCCTGAGTTTTAAGTCTTTAAGTTAAGAATTGACTGATCTACGATCTACACAGGGTTGAATGTAGTCATTTTCACCTTTGAAGGTTATGTACATCAAAACACCTTTTGGGTCAATTTAACCACTTCCGGTTGCTCCAGGAAGCTTAGAATCGACACAGGTAGACCTCATAGTGGTCTGATGGACTGTCATCGAAGACAGGTCATACGATATTCATAACCCACATAGGCTTCAGGTTGAATTTAGGGGTGCAGGCAATGTATTCCTATGGGGAGAGAAGTCAATGCAAACTCTTTGAAGTAAACACCTTCTTTTACCTATTAAGGGTTAATGCTACACGGTCAAGGTTAGTCTTGCATTGATCGGGAGAACCTCAGGTAGGTTCCTGAGGTCGAATTGTGCTTCTCACCTTAACGGTTCTCTCACTGTCACCCAAAAGCAAATGACATTGAGGGCCAGCCTTCATTTTGGGCCTACTTTTCTAATGGTCGCTGTGCTTAGACCGAGCGAGCTACGGTCAAGCGGGGCATCTTGTTGAACTCGGCACGGCCTAGAGAATATGGAAATGCCATTGTAGGCTTTGTGTGTCTTTAAGCACCGCACTTTGTCACTCCATCCTTGCTGTGTGTGTGTTTCTGTGTGTGTGAGAGAGAGCTTTTCTTTGACATCTGTTGGGAGAAATGACTGACTTACAGTTTATGGGGGTTGCCTAATCACACATATGAAGTTTTGAAAAGATCTGACCTTTTTAACCCTTGGAAACTGCCACCGTGACACCATTTAAGGCACTTCCGGTTGGCACAGGAAGCTATAAATAAACTCATATCCTGATTGGGGTATGCCTTTACAGAATCCTGAGTTTTAAGTCTTTACGTTAAGAACTGAGTTATTTACGGAGGGTTTAGTGAGTGTGTGTTATTTCAGAAAATCATAGAAAATCACAGAAATCTCGCAGAGCTCCGCAGCACACTTTAGAAAGATTCGTAAGAACACCCTGCAACTGGATCTGTAACCGTTGAAAAATAAACACCTATCCGTGAACATCACCAATCTGTCATTGTACGATTTCTCTTAAATGACGATAGATAAATGGCTGGTTCTTTTTTTATTGACACCGGAGGCTCCTTGACTTTGACGTGAAGTGGAAAAATAATTTCTCTATTTTCATTTTGGACCTTTAATCCCAGATAAATGGCCATAACTCAAAAACCATTGAGGCCTAGACGCCATCTTGTTCAGGGCCAACTGCCCATTATGCCGAACCTACGCTCACAGAGTTTCGGCTTCGAAATATTTTCCGTTTTCGAGATAAGACCCCGTCGTGAATCGTGATGTTTTGTCCAATAGCAATATGATTGCTTATGCCCTCTTGTGGGAATTTCCGGGACAGCGGAAAAATGACCAAAACTTGATTATTTTTGTAAAACGGAAAACGAATGTCTGACAAAGTTCATTTGATGACTTCCCGGTAGGTCCGGCCCTGCCGCTCGGCCCAACGCCGCCAATGAATTTTACAAACGATTTCGGACGTCTAGTAAGGGACCGTACATTTGCAATATGGACTTTCTCACTAACCATACAGCAACTGCTGAAATGTTCCCTTAAGGTATGAAAGGACAGTAGCAGCTGCTTAACTTCTTAAGGGGCAGTGAGTTGCTTGGATGAAAGATGCACAGAGGTGCCCATATTAAACTGCCTGCTTCTCAGTCCCAGTTGCTAATATATGCATATGATTATTCACATTGTATAGAAAACACTTTGAAGTTTCTAAAACCGTTTGAATGATGTCTGTGAGTATAACATAACTCATATGACAGGCAAAAACCTGAGAAGATTTTTAACCAAGATCCTATTGGAATCACAGCGAGATATGGATGTGTGCACTTCCTACTGCTTCCACTGGATACCAACAGTCTGTAGAACTTTGTCTGATGCCTCTACTGTAAAGGGGGGCCAAATGAAAGGAGAATCAGTCAGGTCTGCCATGACCTGACAATGCGCGTTCACATGAGGGAAGTCCATGTAATTCTTCGATTGGAACTTAATTTGAGATTTATGTTAAAAACATTCTAAAGATTGTTTCAATACATCGTTTGAATGTTTCTACTGACTGTTACGGAACTTTTGGACATTGTCAGCCTTTAGTGAACGCGCTTCGTGCTAACGCGCTAACAAAAGTAGCTACTTGGACATAAATGGACATTACCAAACAAAAAACATTTCTTGTGAGAGTCCTGGGAGTGCATTCCGACGAAGATCTGCAAAGGTAAGTGAAGATTTATGCTTTTGAGTTTTGTTGACTGTTCAATTTGGCAGTGAACTGTATGGCTTCCTTGTGGCTGAACCCTGTTTTCAGATGATTGAATATTGTGTTTTGCTGTAAAGCTTTTTGAAATCTGACAAAGCGGTTGCATTGAGAACAAGTGTATCTTTAGTTATGTAAAACATCTTTCATCAAAGTTCATGACTATTTGTTATTTGACTTGGTTCTCTGCAATTTCTATGGATACGTGAGGCATTTCTGAACATGGTGCCAATGTAAACTGAGGTTTTTGTATATAAATATTAACTTTATTGAACAAAACATGTATTGTGTAACATGAAGTCCTATGAGTGCCATCTGATGAACAAAGGTTAGTGATTAATTTGATCCCTTTCTGCTTTTTGTGACTGATTTTGCAGTGACCTAAATAGTTTCTGGGGATTTCGCTGAAAAGCCTATTTGAAATCGCACACTTTAGTGGGATTAACAAGATTACCTTTAAAATGGTATGAGACACATGTATGAGGAATTTTAATTGTGATGTTTGAATTTGGCGCCCTGCACTTTCACTGGCTGTTATATCGATCCAGTTACCGGAATTTCAGCCATAAGACATTTAACTTACATGGAAAGATCAAGGTGAGGTTTGTCCTTTGGATGATCTAAATATTGTTTGATATCTATTTTCACAATCTTAACAGAAAATATTCACATATGAGTTCTGTTATACTCAGACATCATTCAAACAGATTTAGAATCAGAGTGTTTCCAATTCATATTCTAGCTTTAAGGACTGAGTAGCAGGTAGTTTACTCTTGGCACATTTTTATCCAAGCTATTCAATACTGCCCCCCTGTCCTGATGAAGTTAAACATACTGCATCATGTCACAGGTGTGCATCTACCAAAAGTTAAGCACGATGACAGTCGTGGTCCTGGTGGCCCATGTAACATTAGGGTTGTGGGTTTGAGACCCAGAGGACCAGTGAGAAAAAGTACTAACTACAACATTCAATAACAGACAAAATAGTGTCCACATTTTATTGGCTGCAAACAAATCCTCAATATTTGTGTAGTAACTGAGACTTCATTTAACAGCAACAAAGCTTCCCATGAAGTATTAAGGACAAAGACACTACGGAATAGCATTGCTGCTTTTAATGGATACTCTGGCGAAGCGGCAGGAGCCTCAGGGAGCACACAGAGGGCAAGCTCCTTTCACATAATGCATTGTCCCAGCGCTGTTGACCTGAAGACAAAACCAGAATATTCAGCTGTACACACAGAAGGAAAGTTAAATTAACTAGGAATAAGTTGAATTTGATGACTGATACTGAGTTTACTGTACCTCCAAAGTTGATATGAACACAAGACTCTCTGGCACCAGCACCAGGCCTTCCTTTAGCCCAGTTCTGGTGATCAAAGTCGGAGCCATCACTCCAGAACCACCGCCTGTCCTGAGGGGGAAAGTGGGGTTTGAGAATAAAGACTAAATGTAGTCCTTCCTCTACCACCTGAAACCAAACAGTTTAAGCTACCACTACTTCAAAACCCACCGACTGGGACTGTTGCTTGTGTAGAGAAGCTACAGCCTACTCCTCACATTTGCAATCATCCCAACGCATTTCAAAGACTAAAACAAGTCTACAACTTTTGAAGCTAGAATCCCCATACACGTGGTTACAACACTGAATGGAAGAGATTACTTTGATCAAATGTATACTTACCTAGAAACATTTTACATGAGTATAAAGGCCTCCTGAAGTTGACAGTAAAATAATTTAGCAAACTCATCTAGAATGACCTACAGGGTCAATTAGGATTAAGGGCGTTGCTCAAGGGCACATCAGATTTCACGGAGTGAGCTCTGGGATTCAAACAAGCCTTTATTGGCCAACGGCGAGGCTACCTGTCGCATGGCAACTCTTGATATATTATATGGAAACCATTACAATAGCTGTTAAAAAGCAGCAGCTCCTCTTCCTGGGGTCCACAGAAAATGACATTAGAACTACTCAGACAGAACTACATAATCAAATTACAGGTAGCCTACATGCCACATGTCCCGTTTTTAACCAGGTTTGCTGTTCACTTGAGCAATAAGAAATGGAACGGCGTTCCTTGCAATAATGGCTCTATATATCACTGTAGGCTTAATGGTCCCACCTTAACCGAATAAAATCCGCCAATCCAGGTAGGAGGGAAACCAACAGTCTTGACCAAGACCAACGCCTGTAGAAACTGGTCCTCCTCGGAGCTGTGCACAGATGCCAGGTTTGCGCCAAGGTACTTCACAACGTTGGGTACAGACACCAGTTGATCCTCAAGGGACACACAGTACCGCTAGAGAAGAAAGTATTAGTTTAACTAGGCATGTCAGTTAATGATTTTCTTATCTACAATGACAGCCAAGCAGTAGATGGGAACAAAGACATTTCATGTATTAGTCAGTCAGCCTTGCTGAGAATTTGTCTTCTGCACTCTAAACCAAATATTGACCATAGCAACTAAATCGTTTTTAAAACTCTTAAAGATACTAGGTTCTCAGTCTTAAGCCATGTCCGGTGGGTTCCAGTATACAGGAGGCACGACTCCACATTAAATATTCAAAATGTATAGAAAATTCCCATCTTTTAAAGGAAATTTCAGTATTTCACATCAGTCATGTGTTGCAGTTTAAGAAAGTATCACCTTTAAGGTAATGTCAAAGACCTAATTTCAACTACACTTCCCCTTCAAATTCACAGAAGATGGTAAGGGTGATACCTCTGCTTCAGGCCAGCTCCTTGTAGTGTTTACAAACATTAAGCAGTGTGATCCATATTTGGTCCAACCGGAAGGACACAAGTCTTCTTCTACAAGTGAATCTGTAAGGAGAAGTTAGCGGTGGCTTTAAAGGCTATTGGAGAAAGATCTACAAACCAGAGCTACAATAGTATTTGTTGATCAGTCAGTCACCTCTGCTACAACAAATATACAGAACGAGTCAAGAAAAGTAGACTCTTACTTGCATCTCCCAGAGCAAAGGCAGCACTGAGAAGCAGAAGACTGGTCAACATGGTCATGGAGTCTCCTGAGAGAAACAAAGAGTGAAGCCATCAAAACCAGATTCAACTCCACATACAGTAGATTAGAACAGGAATATGTCTGCTTTCCTAAATGCCAACCTATTCTCTAAACAGGGTTGAGGAGAATTTCTGGGCAGGTATTTCTCTCCACTCAGACAGAAGTAATAAAGTTATAATTCCCAAATGTAGAAATGTCACTCATGTTTGGTTATGGCCAAATCTGTCAGAAGACAAGCATTATGATTGAACAAAGTTCAATTCTACTTCTTTTACTTTCCAACAAAAATAAAAGCAAAGTATAAAATGCTGGCAGGTCAGGCTCAGTGGCTTGTAACACCAGTAGGTAAGGCTCAGTGGCTTGTAACACCAGTAGGTAAGGCTCAGTGGCTTGTAACACCAGTAGGTAAGGCTCAGTGGCTTGTAACACCAGTAGGTAAGGCTCAGTGGCTTGTAACACCAGTAGGTAAGGCTCAGTGGCTTGTAACACCAGTAGGTAAGGCTCAGTGGCTTGTAACACCAGTAGGTAAGGCTCAGTGGCTTGTAACACCAGTAGGTAAGGCTCAGTGGCTTGTAACACCAGTAGGTAAGGCTCAGTGGCTTGTAACACCAGTAGGTAAGGCTCAGTGGCTTGTAACACCAGTAGGTAAGGCTCAGTGGCTTGTAACACCAGTAGGTAAGGCTCAGTGGCTTGTAACACCAGTAGGTAAGGCTCAGTGGCTTGTAACACCAGTAGGTAAGGCTCAGTGGTTTGTAACACCAGTAGGTAAGGCTCAGTGGCTTGTAACACCAGTAGGTAAGGCTTAGTGGCTTGTAACACCAGTAGGTAAGGCTCAGTGGCTTGTAACACCAGTAGGTAAGGCTCAGTGGCTTGTAACACCAGTAGGTAAGGCTCAGTGGCTTGTAACACCAGTAGGTAAGGCTCAGTGGCTTGTAACACCAGTAGTTAAGGCTCAGTGGCTTGTAACACCAGTAGGTAAGGCTTAGTGGCTTGTAACACCAGTAGGTAAGGCTTAGTGGCTTGTAACACCAGTAGCTAAGGCTTAGTGGCTTGTAACACCAGTAGGTAAGGCTCAGTGGCTTGTAACACCAGTAGGTAAGGTGAAATGGCCACCAGGAAAGGCTGTGATAACATGTATTCCCTCCAGCACCACACCACAGCCCAATATTAGACCCATTTATTAATAATATAATATATGCCATTTAGCAGACGCTTTTATCCAAAGCGACTTAGTTATGTGTGCATACATTCTACGTATGGGTGGTCCCGGGACATTCCATTTAAGGGTGAAGGTAAAAACAGCATTTCATAGTTTCTTGTTCACGGAGACGCAGTGCAACCAATCAGAACAGTCTACAGGATTATAGATGTAAGACACATTCTGCTAGCAGGAACCATCATTATACCATGTCTCATCTCACTAGCTGTAACACTTCCCTTACAGTTAAATTAAAGGTCTAATACTGGGTCAGCTGCACCATAACAATACACATGATGAACAGGATATTACACCCCAATACAGGAAGTTAAAACCCTGGAAAAGTTACAATAGCAGGAACTTACTTTAGCCAATCAACAACAGGAACAATAAAGGAACTGGGACACCACAAATGCTGAACAACCCAAGCAGAACAAGCTGCTTATATACCAGAAGAATGGAAGAGGAATTGGTGATGAGCAGAGTGAGTTCAGGTGTGGTGAGTTAGCAGGAAAGGGGCGTGTCCAGAACGTAACTGTGAGTTTGTGGTCCTGGGTGTTGATAGCTAAGTCTGGCTCACACTAGCTCTGGTCCTGTGTGTTGATAGGGTCTGGTTCACACTAGCTCTGGTCCTGGGTGTAGTTAGGGTCTAGCTCACACTAGCTCTGGTCCTGGGTGTAGTTAGGGTCTAGCTCACACTAGCTCTGGTCCTGGGTATAGTTAGTGTCTGGCTCACACTAGCTCTGGTCCTGGGTGTAGCTAGTGTCTGGCTCACACTAGCTCTGGTCCTGGGTGTAGCTAGGGTCTGGCTCACACTAGCTCTGGTCCTGGGTGTAGCTAGGGTCTGGCTCACACTAGCTCTGGTCCTGGGTGTAGCTAGGGTCTAGCTCAAACTAGCGCTGGTCCTGGGTGTAGCTAGGGTCTGGCTCACACTAGCTCTGGTCCTGGGTGTAGCTAGTGTCTGGCTCACACTAGCTCTGGTCCTGGGTGTAGCTAGGTCTGGCTCACACTAGCTCTGGTCCCGGGGGTAGCTAGGTCTGATAATGATTTGCTCCTACAGTGCATGATGTCAACGTTGTTTTCTGTTAATTATTTGTCTGTGTTAGTAATTTCATTGTATTTCCAGGCCACAATAGTCAACACTTCACAAAACAGTATATTGTTATTCTGAAAGCCGTCATTATAAATACGAATTGGTTCTTAAACTGACTTGCCCAGATAAATAAAGCTTAAATAAAATACATGAATAAAATATGTCGATATATACTCGACACCAAGTCAATACCAGTTTTAACCAGGGGGGCATGACATCATCTTGGAATGTATTCTCTCCATTATGACAATATAATAATAATAGAACATAATATAGTATAATATTATATTTTGATGGACTTCATAAAGTTACATAGTACCCTATACACTTCCAACTATAAAATGATACTACAATATCGTACCCTCCACTCTAACAAGGATTTTGTGTATCAAGAAAGACCATCTACTTTGGGGCGGGGGGGGGTGAACAACTGTCACTATTTACAAATGGAGTCAATCGATCAATCAGTCAATCGATATCAAGTCTGATGAGCATTATAGATATTTCTGTCAATCTGTCAATGTCATTGGTGTGAAAATACAGGGCCCTCCAGCAGAGGGCAGGGCCCTGTTCCATTCTAATGTTCTGATCCAGGTTGACCCATAGAGTTCCATTCTAATGTTCTGATTCTAATGTTCTGATCCAGGTTGACCCATAGAGTTCCATTCTAATGTTCTGATTCTAATGTTCTGATCCAGGTTGACCCATAGAGTTCTATTCTAATGTTCTGATTCTAATGTTCTGATCCAGGTTGACCCATAGAGTTCTATTATAATGTTCTGATTCTAATGTTCTGATCCAGGTTGACCCATATAGTTCTATTCTAATGTTCTGATTCTAATGTTCTGATCCAGGTTGACCCATAGAGTTCCATTCTAATGTTCTGATCCAGGTTGACCCATAGAGTTCCATTCTAATGTTCTGATCCAGGTTGACCCATAGAGTTCCATTCTAATGTTCTGATTCCAATGTTCTGATCCAGGTTGACCCATAGAGTTCCATTCTAATGTTCTGATTCTAATGTTCTGATCCAGGTTGACCCATATAGTTCTATTCTAATGTTCTGATCCAGGTTGACCCATAGAGTTCTATTCTAATGTTCTGATCCAGGTTGACCCATAGAGTTCCATTCTAATGTTCTGATCCAGGTTGACCCATAGAGTTCCATTCTAATGTTCTGATCCAGGTTGACCCATAGAGTTCCATTCTAATGTTCTGATTCTAATGTTCTGATCCAGGTTGACCCATAGAGTTCTATTCTAATGTTCTGATCCAGGTAGACCCATATAATTCCATTCTAATGTTCTGATTATAATGTTCTGATCCAGGTTGACCCATAGAGTTCCATTCTAATGTTCTGATCCAGGTTGACCCATAGAGTTCTATTCTAATGTTCTGATCCAGGTTGACCCATAGAGTTCCATTCTAATGTTCTGATCCAGGTTGACCCATAGAGTTCCATTCTAATGTTCTGATCCAGGTTGACCCATAGAGTTCCATTCTAATGTTCTGATCCAGGTTGACCCATATAGTTCCATTCTAATGTTCTGATCCAGGTTGACCCATAGAGTTCCATTCTAATGTTCTGATCCAGGTTGACCCATAGAGTTCCATTCTAATGTTCTGATTCCAATGTTCTGATCCAGGTTGACCCATAGAGTTCCATTCTAATGTTCTGATTCTAATGTTCTGATCCAGGTTGACCCATAGAGTTCTATTCTAATGTTCTGATCCAGGTTGACCCATAGAGTTCCATTCTAATGTTCTGATCCAGGTTGACCCATAGAGTTCCATTCTAAGGTTCTGATCCAGGTTGACCCATAGAGTTCCATTCTAATGTTCTGATTCTAATGTTCTGATCCAGGTTGACCCATAGAGTTCTATTCTAATGTTCTGATCCAGGTAGACCCATATAATTCCATTCTAATGTTCTGATTATAATGTTCTGATCCAGGTTGACCCAAAGAGTTCCATTCTAATGTTCTGATCCAGGTTGACCCATAGAGTTCTATTCTAATGTTCTGATCCAGGTTGACCCATAGAGTTCCATTCTAATGTTCTGATCCAGGTTGACCCATAGAGTTCCATTCTAATGTTCTGATCCAGGTTGACCCATAGAGTTCCATTCTAATGTTCTGATCCAGGTTGACCCATAGAGTTCCATTCTAATGTTCGGATCCAGGTTGACCGATAGAGTTCCATTCTAATGTTCTGATCCAGGTTGACCCATAGAGTTCCATTCAAATGTTATGATTCTAATGTTCTGATCCAACTTGACCCATAGAGTTCCATTCTAATGTTCTGATTCTAATGTTCTGATCCAGGTTGACACATAGAGTTCCATTCTAATGTTCTGATCCAGGTTGACCCATAGAGTTCCATGCTAATGATCTGATCCAGGTTGACCCATAGAGTTCCATTCTAATGTTCTGATCCAGGTTGACCCATAGAGTTCCATTCTAATGTTCTGATCCAGGTTGACCCATAGAGTTCCATTCTAATGTTCTGATTCCAATGTTCTGATCCAGGTTGACCCATAGAGTTCCATTCTAATGTTCTGATTCTAATGTTCTGATCCAGGTTGACCCATAGAGTTCTATTCTAATGTTCTGATTCTAATATTCTGATCCAGGTTGACCCATAGAGTTCTATTATAATGTTCTGATTCTAATGTTCTGATCCAGGTTGACCCATAGAGTTCTATACTAATTTTCTGATTCTAATGTTCTGATCCAGGTTGACCCATAGAGTTCCATTTTAATGTTCTGATCCAGGTTGACCCATATAGTTCCATTCTAATGTTCTGATTCTAATGTTCTGATCCAGGTTGACCGATAGAGTTCTATTATAATGTTCTGATCCAGGTTGACCCATAGAGTTCTATTCTAATTTTCTGATTCTAATGTTCTGATCCAAGTTGACCCATAGAGGTCCATTCTAATGTTCTGATTCTAATGTTCTGATCCAGGTTGACCCATAGAGTTCTATTCTAATGTTCTGATCCAGGTAGACCCATATAATTCCATTCTAATGTTCTGATTATAATGTTCTGATCCAGGTTGACCCATAGAGTTCCATTCTAATGTTCTGATCCAGGTTGACCCATAGAGTTCTATTCTAATGTTCTGATCCAGGTTGACCCATAGAGTTCCATTCTAATGTTCTGATCCAGGTTGACCCATAGAGTTCCATTCTAATGTTCTGATCCAGGTTGACCCATAGAGTTCCATTCTAATGTTCTGATCCAGGTTGACCCATATAGTTCCATTCTAATGTTCTGATCCAGGTTGACCCATAGAGTTCCATTCTAATGTTCTGATCCAGGTTGACCCATAGAGTTCCATTCTAATGTTCTGATTCCAATGTTCTGATCCAGGTTGACCCATAGAGTTCCATTCTAATGTTCTGATTCTAATGTTCTGATCCAGGTTGACCCATAGAGTTCTATTCTAATGTTCTGATCCAGGTTGACCCATAGAGTTCCATTCTAATGTTCTGATCCAGGTTGACCCATAGAGTTCCATTCTAAGGTTCTGATCCAGGTTGACCCATAGAGTTCCATTCTAATGTTCTGATTCTAATGTTCTGATCCAGGTTGACCCATAGAGTTCTATTCTAATGTTCTGATCCAGGTAGACCCATATAATTCCATTCTAATGTTCTGATTATAATGTTCTGATCCAGGTTGACCCAAAGAGTTCCATTCTAATGTTCTGATCCAGGTTGACCCATAGAGTTCTATT
>NW_025744947.1:87500-90000 GCF_021184085.1 Oncorhynchus gorbuscha
CCAATAAGATGCCTGCCGGGGCCCTGGTGAAATAGACAGCCGAGCCATGGTTATGTGGTGATCCGAAAACCCCACTGGGAGAATGGTAGCACCCAGCAGCCTATTGCTCTGATTCCTGGACATGTAAAAACGATCAAGTCGAGCTGCACTCACCCTAGCCCCAAAAACCTTCACCCACGTATACTGTCTTGTGTTTGGATGTTTAGTTCTCCAAACATCCACTAGGTCAAACTGATTAAAGATGTCCCTTAACACTCCCACTGACACTGAATGAGGCTCTTCCCCATTTCTGTCTTTTGTAAAATCCATTGTACAGTTCCAGTCACCTCCGTTCACCAGCGTCTCCTCAGGCGCTACTTGTGAGAGTTCCTGTCTAAGACTCCCAAATAGAACCCCTCTTTCTCTCCCTGTGTTAGGCGCATACACATTTATAAAGACAAAACACATGTTGTTAATTTCTGCTTTAACAACAAGCAACCTACCCCTACACACCTCCTTTGAGGAGCAAATTTTTACAGCCAGACCCGGTGCAAAAAGGACTGCCACCCCTGCACTTGTCATGTTTTGTCTTATATTGTCTTGTCATTTTGCTTTTCCTTCTGTTCGTTTTCCCCCCTGCTGGTCTTTTTAGGTTCGTTCCCCTTTTTTCTCTCTCCCTCTCTCTCTCTCTTCTCTCTATCGTTCCGTTCCTGCTCCCAGCTGTTCCTATTCCCCCTAATCAATCATTTAGTCTTCCCACACCTGTTCCCTATCTTTTCCCCTGATTAGAGTCCCTATTTCTCCCCTTGTTTTCCGTTTCTGTCCTGTCGGATCCTTGTATATTGTTCACCGTGCTGTGTCTTTGTATCGCCCTGTCGTGTCGTGTTTCCCTCAGATGCTGCGTGGTGAGCAGGTGTCTGAGTCTGCTACGGTCAAGTGCCTTCCCGAGGCAACCTGCAGTTTATGATCGAGTCTCCAGTCTGTTCTCGTCATTACGAGTGGAATTGTTCTTTATGCTTTATTTACCGCTCCGATTTGTCTAGGAGTATTGAAGATTTACTTTACTGGATTAAAGACTCTGTTTTCGCCAAGTCGCTTTTGGGTCCTCATTCACCTGCATAACAGCACTAAGATTTGTCCCATGGCTCAACACACTTGCCCCTTTCCACCAGAGCCCCCAATCAACTTCATTCACCACATCACTATGTGTCTCCTGCAGAAACAACACATGTACTTTTTTTTGTTTCACATATTCACTCAACACACTCCTCTTTCCCGCATCTCTGGCGCCATTTATATTGAGAGAGCCTACCCGAAGAGTCTCCATAAGAAGTGGGAGAAAAGCCAGCAGAGAAATAGACCAATAGCAAAGCTCAAAAAGCCCCAGTGTCAGTAAGAAATTAAACATTTAAACAGTGTATGAAGGTAAACCTTTACGCACTGTTGTGACCCAGTTCCTCAACCTAATCCGTTTCCTGGGTGAGAGGACACCATGCCCCTCATCTCTCATAGCATGTTGTACTGATCTTACAAACTTTCTAGGATCAGGAAAAAAAGTCTCAAGATTAACCTTTTTCCCCTTAGTCTCATTCGGGAACCTTGTCAGTTCTCTCAACCTGTACTCAGACCCCTCTGGTTGACTGGCTGTCAGCTCCGGGCCAATTGAAGAGGAGTCTGAAAAAAATAACTCCTCATCCTCTTCCTCAGACTCACTTTCCTCCTTTTCTCTATCTCCCACCCTGACCACCGGCCATTTCTCTCTGGTTAGGGCCTCACCCACAGCAACAGGAAACATTTCCATGGTGCCTTTGTCCACACCCTTTTTCTTTTTCCTCTTGACACCCTCCTCCTCCCCCCCTAATCTCTTACACTTCCCCACTATACTCTCCTCATCCACTAGAATAACCTGACTAGACGCAGTATCATCTGCACCACCCTCCATAGCATGACTAGGGCCAGCCTCAGCTACACCACCATCTCTAGCCTGACTAGACCCAGCCTCTGCTTCTCCACCATCTCTAGCCTGACTAGACCCAGCCTCCACTACCCTACCATCTCTAGCCTGACTAGACCCAGCCTCTGCTTCTCCACCATCTCTAGCCTGACTAGACCCAGCCTCTACTACCCTACCATCTCTAGCCTGACTAGGCCCAGCCTCATCTACACCACCAACTCTAGACTGTCTAGGCCCAGCCTCAGCTACCCCACCATCTCTAGCCTGACTAGACCCAGCCTCTGCTTCTCCACCATCTCTAGCCTGACTAGACCCAGCCTCCACTACCCTACCATCTCTAGCCTGACTAGGCCCAGCCTCATCTACACCACCATCTCTAGACTGACTAGGCCCAGCCTCTGCTGTCTGCATCTCCTTACCCCCTGCATTTTGACCTCGATTTCCCCCACCTTGTCTATGGCCTTTATGTGGGCACGCAAAGCTCTTGTGCCCCAAATCCCCACATTCAAAACACCGTAGACTATCTGTGCTGGCACAACCTGCATAGAGCCCCTCCCCATGCCTCAC
>NW_025744947.1:100000-105079 GCF_021184085.1 Oncorhynchus gorbuscha
TGTTTAGGAGAGGTGCTAGTGGAGTAGAACACCTGTTTAGGAGAGGTGCTAGTGGAGTAGAACACCTGTTTAGGAGAGGTGCTAGTGGAGTAGAACACCTGTTTAGGAGAGGTGCTGGCAGAGTAGAACACCTGTTTAGGAGAGGTGCTAGTGGAGTAGAACACCTGTTTAGGAGAGGTGCTAGCAGAGTAGAACACCTGTTTAGGAGAGGTGCTAGTGGAGTAGAACACCTGTTTAGGAGAGGTGCTAGCAGAGTAGAACACCTGTTTAGGAGAGGTGCTAGCAGAGTAGAACACCTGTTTAGGAGAGGTGCTAGTGGAGTAGAACACCTGTTTAGGAGAGGTGCTAGCAGAGTAGAACACCTGTTTAGGAGAGGTGCTAGCAGAGGAGAACACCTGTTTAGGAGAGGTGCTAGCAGAGGAGAACACCTGTTTAGGAGAGGTGCTAGCAGAGGAGAACACCTGTTTAGGAGAGGTGCTAGCAGAGTAGAACACCTGTTTAGGAGAGGTGCTAGTGGAGGAGAACACCTGTTTAGGAGAGGTGCTAGCAGAGTAGAACACCTGTTTAGGAGAGGTGCTAGTGGAGTAGAACACCTGTTTAGGAGAGGTGCTAGCAGAGTAGAACACCTGTTTAGGAGAGGTGCTTGCGGAGTAGAACACCTGTTTAGGAGAGGTGCTAGCAGAGTAGAACACCTGTTTAGGAGAGGTGCTAGCAGAGTAGAACACCTGTTTAGGAGAGGTGCTAGCAGAGTAGAACACCTGTTTAGGAGAGGTGCTAGCAGAGTAGAACACCTGTTTAGGAGAGGTGCTAGCAGAGTAGAACACCTGTTTAGGAGAGGTGCTAGCAGAGTAGAACACCTGTTTAGGAGAGGTGCTAGTGGAGGAGAACACCTGTTTAGGAGAGGTGCTAGCAGAGTAGAACACCTGTTTAGGAGAGGTGCTAGTGGAGTAGAACACCTGTTTAGGAGAGGTGCTAGCAGAGGAGAACACCTGTTTAGGAGAGGTGCTGGCAGAGTAGAACACCTGTTTAGGAGAGGTGCTAGCAGAGGAGAACACCTGTTTAGGAGAGGTGCTAGTGGAGGAGAACACCTGTTTAGGAGAGGTGCTGGCAGAGTAGAACACCTGTTTAGGAGAGGTGCTAGTGGAGTAGAACACCTGTTTAGGAGAGGTGCTAGTGGAGTAGAACACCTGTTTAGGAGAGGTGCTAGCAGAGTAGAACACCTGTTTAGGAGAGGTGCTAGCAGAGGAGAACACCTGTTTAGGAGAGGTGCTAGTGGAGTAGAACACCTGTTTAGGAGAGGTGCTAGCAGAGTAGAACACCTGTTTAGGAGAGGTGCTAGCAGAGGAGAACACCTGTTTAGGAGAGGTGCTAGTGGAGTAGAACACCTGTTTAGGAGAGGTGCTAGTGGAGTAGAACACCTGTTTAGGAGAGGTGCTAGTGGAGTAGAACACCTGTTTAGGAGAGGTGCTAGTGGAGTAGAACACCTGTTTAGGAGTGGTGCTAGCAGAGTAGAACACCTGTTTAGGAGAGGTGCTAGCAGAGTAGAACACCTGTTTAGGAGAGGTGCTAGCAGAGTAGAACACCTGTTTAGGAGAGGTGCTAGTGGAGTAGAACACCTGTTTAGGAGAGGTGCTAGTGGAGTAGAACACCTGTTTAGAGAGGTGCTAGTGGAGTAGAACACCTGTTTAGGAGAGGTGCTAGCAGAGTAGAACACCTGTTTAGGAGAGGTGCTAGTGGAGTAGAACACCTGTTTAGGAGAGGTGCTGGCAGAGTAGAACACCTGTTTAGGAGAGGTGCTAGTGGAGTAGAACACCTGTTTAGGAGAGGTGCTAGTGGAGTAGAACACCTGTTTAGGAGAGGTGCTAGTGGAGTAGAACACCTGTTTAGGAGAGGTGCTAGTGGAGTAGAACACCTGTTTAGGAGAGGTGCTAGTGGAGTAGAACACCTGTTTAGGAGAGATGCTAGTGGAGTAGAACACCTGTTTAGGAGAGGTGCTAGTGGAGTAGAACACCTGTTTAGGAGAGGTGCTAGTGGAGTAGAACACCTGTTTAGGAGAGGTGCTAGTGGAGTAGAACACCTGTTTAGGAGAGGTGCTAGTGGAGTAGAACACCTGTTTAGGAGAGGTGCTAGGGGAGTAGAACACCTGTTTAGGAGAGGTGCTGGCAGAGTAGAACACCTGTTTAGGAGAGGTGCTGGCAGAGTAGAACACCTGTTTAGGAGAGGTGCTAGCAGAGTAGAACGCCTGTTTAGGAGAGGTGCTGGCAGAGTAGAACAACTGTTTAGGAGAGGTGCTAGCAGAGTAGAACGCCTGTTTAGGAGAGGTGCTGGCAGAGTAGAACACCTGTTTAGGAGAGGTGCTAGCAGAGTAGAACACCTGTTTAGGAGAGGTGCTAGCAGAGTAGAACACCTGTTTAGGAGAGGTGCTAGCAGAGTAGAACACCTGTTTAGGAGAGGTGCTAGCAGAGTTGAACACCTGTTTAGGAGAGGTGCTAGCAGAGTAGAACACCTGTTTAGGAGAGGTGCTAGCAGAGTAGAACACCTGTTTAGGAGAGGTGCTAGCAGAGTAGAACGCCTGTTTAGGAGAGGTGCTAGCAGAGTAGAACACCTGTTTAGGAGAGGTGCTAGCAGAGTAGAACACCTGTTTAGGAGAGGTGCTAGCAGAGTAGAACACCTGTTTAGGAGAGGTGCTAGCAGAGTAGAACACCTGTTTAGGAGTGGTGCTAGCAGAGTAGAACACCTGTTTAGGAGAGGTGCTAGCAGAGTAGAACACCTGTTTAGGAGAGGTGCTGGCAGAGTAGAACACCTGTTTAGGAGAGGTACTGGCTAGCAGAGTAGAACACCTGTTTAGGAGAGGTGCTAGCAGAGTAGAACGCCTGTTTAGGAGAGGTGCTAGCAGAGTAGAACACCTGTTTAGGAGAGGTGCTGGCTAGCAGAGTAGAACACCTGTTTAGGAGAGGTGCTAGCAGAGTAGAACACCTGTTTAGGAGAGGTACTGGCTAGCAGAGTAGAACACCTGTTTAGGAGAGGTACTGGCTAGCAGAGTAGAACGCCTGTTTAGGAGAGGTGCTAGCAGAGTAGAACACCTGTTTAGGAGAGGTGCTAGCAGAGTAGAACACCTGTTTAGGAGAGGTGCTAGCAGAGTAGAACACCTGTTTAGGAGAGGTGCTAGCAGAGTAGAACACCTGTTTAGGAGAGGTGCTAGCAGAGTAGAACACCTGTTTAGGAGAGGTGCTAGCAGAGTAGAACACCTGTTTAGGAGAGGTGCTAGCAGAGTAGAACACCTGTTTAGGAGAGGTGCTAGCAGAGTAGAACACCTGTTTAGGAGAGGTGCTGGCAGAGTAGAACACCTGTTTAGGAGAGGTGCTGGCAGAGTAGAACACCTGTTTAGGAGTGGTGCTAGCAGAGTAGAACACCTGTTTAGGAGAGGTGCTAGCAGAGTAGAACACCTGTTTAGGAGAGGTGCTGGCAGAGTAGAACACCTGTTTAGGAGAGGTGCTAGCAGAGTAGAACACCTGTTTAGGAGAGGTGCTGGTTAGCGGAGTAGAACACCTGTTTAGGAGAGGTGCTGGCAGAGTAGAACACCTGTTTAGGAGTGGTGCTAGCAGAGTAGAACACCTGTTTAGGAGAGGTGCTGGTTAGCGGAGTAGAACACCTGTTTAGGAGAGGTGCTGGCAGAGTAGAACACCTGTTTAGGAGTGGTGCTAGCAGAGTAGAACACCTGTTTAGGAGAGGTGCTGGTTAGCGGAGTAGAACACCTGTTTAGGAGAGGTGCTGGTTAGCGGAGTAGAACACCTGTTTAGGAGAGGTGCTGGCAGAGTAGAACACCTGTTTAGGAGAGGTGCTGGTTAGCGGAGTAGAACACCTGTTTAGGAGAGGTGCTGGCAGAGTAGAACACCTGTTTAGGAGAGGTGCTGGTTAGCGGAGTAGAACACCTGGTTAAGAGAGGTGCTAGCAGAGTAGAACACCTGTTTAGGAGAGGTGCTGGTTAGCGGAGTAGAACACCTGGTTAGGAGAGGTGCTAGCAGAGTAGAACACCTGTTTAGGAGAGGTGCTAGCAGAGTAGAACACCTGTTTAGGAGAGGTGCTAGCAGAGTAGAACACCTGTTTAGGAGAGGTGCTAGTGGAGTAGAACACCTGTTTAGGAGAGGTGCTGGCAGAGTAGAACACCTGGTTAGGAGAGGTGCTAGCAGAGTAGAACACCTGTTTAGGAGAGGTGCTAGCAGAGTAGAACACCTGGTTAGGAGAGGTGCTGGCAGAGTAGAACACCTGGTTAGGAGAGGTGCTAGCAGAGTAGAACACCTGTTTAGGAGAGGTGCTAGCAGAGTAGAACACCTGTTTAGGAGAGGTGCTAGCAGAGTAGAACACCTGGTTAGGAGAGGTGCTGGCAGAGTAGAACACCTGGTTAGGAGAGGTGCTAGCAGAGTAGAACACCTGTTTAGGAGAGGTGCTAGCAGAGTAGAACACCTGTTTAGGAGAGGTGCTAGTGGAGTAGAACACCTGTTTAGGAGTGGTGCTAGCAGAGTAGAACACCTGTTTAGGAGAGGTGCTGGTTAGCGGAGTAGAACACCTGTTTAGGAGTGGTGCTAGCAGAGTAGAACACCAGTTTAGGAGAGGTGCTAGCAGAGTAGAACACCTGTTTAGGAGAGGTGCTGGTTAGCGGAGTAGAACACCTGTTTAGGAGAGGTGCTGGCTAGCAGAGTAGAACGCCTGTTTAGGAGTGGTGCTAGCAGAGTAGAACACCTGTTTAGGAGAGGTGCTGGCTAGCAGAGTAGAACACCTGTTTAGGAGTGGTGCTAGCAGAGTAGAACACCTGTTTAGGAGTGGTGCTGGCTAGCAGAGTATAACACCTGTTTAGGAGAGGTGCTGGCTAGCAGAGTAGAACACCTGTTTAGGAGAGGTGCTGGCAGAGTAGAACACCTGTTTAGGAGTGGTGCTAGCAGAGTAGAACACCTGTTTAGAGAGGTGCTGGCTAGCAGAGTAGAACACCTGTTTAGGAGAGGTGCTGGCTAGCAGAGTAGAACACCTGTTTAGGAGAGGTGCTGGCAGAGTAGAACACCTGTTTAGGAGAGGTGCTGGTTA
>NW_025744948.1:0-3841 GCF_021184085.1 Oncorhynchus gorbuscha
TAGTAGGCGTTCCCTAACGTAAGTATGCAGATGCATACAATAGGATATACGCTAGCGCGTGCTTGGCTCTGCCCACCTCCTTGCTTGTTCTGCCCACTATTACTCATCTGTACCCATTGTAAACGACAAGCTGTGGTCTATCTTGGTTTAGTTATACAAATCTTTGGTATTACTTTCATTTTAAACTGGGCGGTTTGAGCCCTGAATGCTGATTGACTGACAGCCGTGGCATATCAGACCGTATACCATGGGTAAGACAAAATATACATTTTTCTGCTCTAATTATGTTGGTAACCAGTTTATAATAGCAATAAGGAACCTCTGGGGTTTGTGATATATGGACAATATATGTGTCCAGGCCCACTACGTTGCATCCTGCTTAAGAACAGCCCTTAGCTGTGGTATATTGGCCATATACCACACCCCCTTGGGCCTTATTGCTTAATTATAAACTGGGTGGGTCGAGCCCTGAATTCTGAATGTCTGACAGCTGTGGTATATCAGACTGTATGCCACGGGTATGACAAAACACTTATTTTTACTGCTCTTATTACATTAGTAACATAATAAACGGCTCCCTATCCACCGGATGTATACCAAACTCACTAAAAGGGACAGTAATAAAGCCTCTCTTGAAAAAGCCAAACCTAGACCCAGAAAATATTTTTAAAACTATTGGCCTTATATCGAATCTCCCATTCTTCTCAAAAGAAAAATGAAATTCACTGCTTCCTGAAGACAAACAATGTATACGAATCGCTTCAGTCTGGGAGCGTTTGACCTGGCCGGGGTATCCTGGAATGACATTGACCTCATCCCGTCAGTAAGATGATGCCTGGCTATTCTTTAAAAGTGCCTTCCTCACCATCTTAAAACCTGTTAGGGATGATGCGAATTTTCGCAGCTTTTCGCAGCTTTTTGTTAAAAATCGCGCAACATTTCAAAGTCCTGCTACTCTTGCCAGGAATATAATATATGCATATGATAAGTATGTGTGTATAGTAAATACTCTGAAGTCTCTAAAACTGGTTAAATCGTGTCTGTGGCTATAATAGAACGTGTTTAGGAGTAAAAATCCCAGGGAAAATTGTTCACCAAAAACACAAAAATAATATTCATCCGCCAGTCAATGTATTGTCTAAGGCGAGAGAAAATAAACGAGGTTCCCATTTCAATGCCTACAGCTTCCACACGATGTCGCCAGTACTGGCATTTCATGGCTGCTTTATCCTTGGTTAGATGACGTATAGGCACTTCCTGTCTTGGGGCGCACCGCAGGATGTTATGAAAGTGAAAACATGGACGATGATTTCAAGACTTGCTGCTATCGAATACAGATCGCCCCGTGATCAATTTGATAGATTATTAACATTTATTAATACCTAAAGTTGGTTTAGAAAAGTAGTTTGAAGTGATTTGTAAAAGTTTATAGGCAACTTTTGTAATTTTAAAAAGTGACGTTGCGTCTTGTAAAGGAAAATTTACCTGGATCAGACCGCAGTAGTAGTACTAACTCAAAAAAGTTCTGGGACACTGTAAAGTCCATGGAGAATTAGAACACCTCCTCCCAGCTGCCCACTGCTCTGAGGCTAGGAAACACGGTCACCACCGATAAATCCACTATATTTGAGATTTTCAATAAGCATTTCTCTATGGCTGGCCATGCTTTCCACTTGGCTATCCCTACCCCGGTCAACTGCCTAGCACCCTCCACAGCAACCTGCCAAAGCCCCCACCATTTCTCCTTTACCCAAATCCAAATATCTGATGTTCTGAAAGAGCTACAAAATCTGGACCCCTACAAATCAGCCGGTCTAGACAATCTGGACCCTCTCTTTCTAAAATAATTTGCCAAAATTGTTGCAACCCCTATTACTAGCCTGTTCAACCTCTCTGAGATTCCCAAAGATTGGAAAGCAGCCGCGGTCATCCCCCTCTTCAAAGGGGGTGACACTCTAGACCCAAACTGCTACAGACCTATATCTATCCTACCCTGTCTTTCTAAGGTCTTTCGAAAGTTAACAAACAGATTACTGTCCATTTCGAATCCCACCATACCTTCTCCGCTATGCAATCTGGTTTCAGAGCTGGTCATGGGTGCACCTCAGCCACGCTCAAGGTTCTAAACGACATCATAACCGCCATCGATAAGAGACATTACTTTGCAGCCGTATTCATCGACCTGGCCAAGGCTTTCGACTCTGTCAATCACAACATTCTTATTGGCAGACTTGACAGCGTTGGTTTCTCAAATGATTGCCTCGCCTGGTTTACCAACTACTTCTCTGATAGAGTTCTTTGTGTCAAATCGGAGGGACTGTTGTCTGGACCTCTGACAGTCTCTATGGGTGTGCCACAGGGTTCAATTCTCGGGCCGACTCTCTTTTCTGTGTACATCAATAATGTTGCTCTTACTGCTGGTGATTCTCTGATCCACCTCTACGCAGAAGACACCATTCTGTATACTTCTGGCCCCTCCTTGGACACTGTGTTAACTAACCTCCAGACGAGCTTCAATGCCATACAACTCTCCTTCCGTGGCCTCCAACTGCTCTTAAACGCAAGTTAAACTAGTTTTACACAAGTAAAACTTAGAATACGTGGACAACTACAAATACCTGGGTGTCTGGTTAGACTGTAAACTCTCCTTCCAGACTCACATTAAGCATCTCCAATCCAAAATTAAATCTAGAATTGGCTTCCTATATCGCAACAAAGCATCCTTCACTCATGCTGCCAAACATACCCTCGTAAAACTGACCATCTTACTGATCCTCGACTTCGGTGATGTCATCTATAAAATAGCCTCCAACACTCTACTCAACAATGGATGCAGTCTATCACAGTGCCATCCGTTTTGTCACCAAAGCCCCATACACTACCCACCATTGCGACCTGTACACTCTCGTTGGTTGGCCCTCGCTTCATACTCGTCGCCAAATCCACTGGCTACAGTTTTTCTACAAGTCTCTGCTAGGTAAAGCCCCGCCTTATCTCAGCTCACTGGTCACCATAGCAGCACCCACTCGTAGCACGCGCTCCAGCAGGTATATCTCACTGGTCACCCCCAAAACCAATTCCTCATTTGGTCATCTTTCCTTCCAGTTCTCTGCTGCCCATGACTGGAACGAATTGCAAAAATCTCTGAAGCTGGAGACTCACATCTCCCTCACTAGCTTTAAGCACCAGCTGTCAGAGCAGCTTAAAGATCACTGCAACTGTACATAGCCCATCTGTAAACAGCCCATCTATCTACCTACCTCATCCCCATACTGGTATTTATTTATTTATTTTGCTCCTTTGCACCCCAGTATCTCTACCTGCACATTCATCTTCTGCCGATCTACCATTCCAGTGTTTAATTGCTATATAATTGCTGTAATTTCTTCACCACCATGGCCTATTTATTATTAACTTACCTCATTTGCACTCACTGTATATAGACTTTTTGTTTTCTTTTGTTCTACTGTATTATTGATTATTTTTAGTTTATTCCATGTGTAACTCTGTGTTGTTGTATGTGTCGAATTGCTTCGCTTTATCTTGGCCAGGTCGCGGTTGCAAATGACAACTTGTTCTCAACTAGCCTACCTGGTTAAATAAAGTCATTCATTAAAAATCATTAATTAATAAATAAATAAACTTTATATTTCGGTGTTCATCAAGGCTCCTTTTAAGGACCACTATTGTTTTCACTATATATTTTACCTCTTGGTGATTTCATCCGGAAACATAATGTTAACTTGCACTGTATTGATGATGACACACAGCTGTACATTATGATGAAACATGGTGAAGCCCCAAAATTACCCTCCCTGGAAGCCTGTGTTTCAGACATAAG
>NW_025744949.1:0-3828 GCF_021184085.1 Oncorhynchus gorbuscha
ACCTACGGAAACGCAGAAGGAAAAAAGAACAAACTAGAACTCGATTCTATAAAGATCCCTTCAAGTTCCTTAAAAGTCTCTTCACAAAAGAAAAAGTGGAGCTCTAAAAACAACAAAGAAAGACCTAGAGGAGCACCTGAGAATAACAACGTTGACTCAAAGCGACATGAACATCTGGCCATCCCATCAGATATCCCACCCATTGAACCCCGGAACATCATATTGAGACCAGCCCTCCGACATGGAAAGAGGTGGAAGACACAGTTCGACGGGCAAGAACAGCATCAGGCCCGGGGCCAAATGGAGTCCCGTACAAAGTGTATAAGAACACACCAGACGTCCTGAGGTTCCTCTGGAGGCTTATGAGAACAGCTTGGCAGAAGAAGATAATACTCCAAAGTGTGGCGTGAGGGCAGGCGGGGTCCTGATCCCTAAGAGAAGGATGCAGTGAACATCAGCCAATTCCGCCCCAATCTCCTTACTGAATGTCGAGGGAAAAATCTTCTTTAGGGTCATTGCCCAGAGGATGGCCGAGTACCTACAAAGGAATACGACGTCGATGCATCTGTACAGAAGGCAGGAATATCAGGGTTCTCTGGCTGCTTGAACATTCCAGCATGATCTGGCATCAGATCCAAATGGCCAAGGTGGAGAAAAGGACCTCCATGTAGTCTTCCTCGACCTCGCCAATGCATTTGGCTCTGTGCCCCATGAACTCCTGTGGTCTGCCTTCAGATTTTTCCACATACCGGACACCATCACAAACCTGGTGGTCCATTTCCAGGATCTGCAGTTCTGCTTCACCACCTCAGAGTTCACTCACCTCATGGCAGTGCCTGAATGGTATAATGGATGTACCATTTCCTCCGTTGGCATTCACAATGGCAATGGAGGTTATCATCAGATCCTCAAATGGGTTGTTGGTGGACAGCGAGCCACTCTGGTTTCCGCCTCCCTCCACTCAGAGCCTACATGGACGACATTACAACATTGACCACCACTGTCCCATGCACCAGAGACTGCTCAGAAAACTTGAGGAGAACATCAGCTGGGCCCGTATGAAGATTAAACCATCCAAGTCACGCAGCATCTGATTGTGAAGGGAGTACTCTCTGACCTGAAATTCTTCATCGGAGATGACCAAATCCCCAACAGTGTCTGAGCAGCCGGTAAAAAAGCCTTGAAGGTGGTATGATGCAAGCCTGAAGGACAAAGATCAGGTAACAGCTGGGCGCAAAGACATCAGTAGTAGCCTACAGTCCATCGATAACACCCAGCTACCTGGAAAGTTAAAGGCCTGGTGTCTGCAGTTTGGTCTCCTACCCCGGTGTTGTGGCCCTTAGCACCGTATGAGGTTCCAATCTCAACAGTGGAGAAGATGGAAGAGGAGTCACAGGCTACTTAAAGAAGTGGCTTGAGTTCCACGATGCCTTACCACCATAGGCCTCATGGGAGATGGTGTCCTCAAGCTGCCCTCACCAGTCTAACAGAGGAATTCATGCAAAACCAGGCTCCAAATGACACTGAATGAATCTCGACCCAGTGGTGAGCAACAACGCGCCGACCTTGGCAACTGGGCTAAATGGAGGCCAGGAAAGCAGTCCAGGAGGCAACAGCAGCTCAGACATGCTGACATTGTGGTCATGTTCAGCAAGGAGAGGAGGCCTTGGGCTAACTAGCCGTGCTGCTTGAGTAAGGCCACTGCACCAGAGCGGCGGAAGATGGTAGTGCAGGAAGTACGCCATCAGGAGGAGGCTGCAAGGTGGGCAAAGGCAGTCTCTCTTGCCAAACAGGGACAGTGGACTCGATGGGACAGTGTGGAGAAGAGGAAGATCAGCTGGAAGGATCTGTGGGCCATGGAAGCGAGGCGGTTGAGCTTTTCCATCAGAGCAACATATGACGTCCTTCCAACACCAGTTAATCTTCACCAATGGTATGGTGAAGATCCGACTGTGCCCTCTGTTCCATGCCAGCCAACCTCAGGCATTATTCTCACAGGCTGTAAACAAGCTCGCCATGACGCTACACTTGGCGTCACAACCAAGTCCTTAAAAACCTTGCGTCCGCCCTGGAGGACAAGCGAGCTGCCACCAACTCCCTACCACCCACAGCAGCATCACACTCCTTTCGGACAAACTTTGTCCGCGAAGGGGCTAAAACCGAAGAGCGCTCTACACCATTAGAGTGAGACCAGCTGCGCTTGGCCCGCGACTGGAAAATGCTAGCTGACATTGGCCGGGCAACTTGTGTTTCCTCCGGGAGATCGCAACCACCACCCTAAGACCTGACATGGTGCTCTGGTCCCGTTCACTCACTAAGGTCTTCATCATTGAGCTCACAGTACCCTGGGAAAACTCAGTAGATGAGGCTTATGAGCGAAAACATCTGCGCTATGTTGATCAGCTGCCGAAGCACGGCATCATGGCTGGAACACAGAAGTCCGAACTAGTGGGAGGTGGGCTGCAGAGGTTTTGTGGCAACATCTACAACCAGACTGCTTAGAGACCTGGGAATTAAGGGCCAGAGCCAGCGTTCGGCAATCAAAGCTGTATCAGAGGCGGCAGAAGGCAGCAGTCAGTGGCTCTGATGAAGAGGAAAGACCCCAGCTGGGCCCCGAAGTGAGAGGGCCAGGAGGTATGCGGTCAACAATGATTCACTCAGGGAGAGAACGCCCTGCCATGTATAGTCCCATGGGATGTTTGCTATCAACAACAAGGCAACTCCTATGACTAATTGGGAATGGGACGCAAGCGTAGGATTGATCACCCTGTCGCTGGCCGCCTTTGAGGAGGGTGTATAGTGTGAAAGGCCGAAACACCCTAGGAACCAAAGGTACACTACTGATGATGCGCTCCCCAAATTTCACCACGCTCACTGTTCATTAACTCTTGGAAGTGCTTGCACAAAGGATAGTAACATCTCATCCTGTGTTCTTGGAATCTACAGTTAAATGCTTACTTACAGGCTCTAACCAATGGTGTAAAAAAAGTATGTGTGTGTGTGTGTGTGTGTGTGTGTGTAGGCAAGTAAAGAAATAAAACAACAGTAAAAAGAGATTTGAAAAAAGAGTAGCAAGCTATATACAGACACCTGTTAGTCAGGCTTATTGAGGTATTATGTACATGTAGGTATCGTTAAAGTGACTATGCATATATGATGAACAGAGAGTAGGAGAAGCGTAAAAAGAGGGGTTGGCGGGTGATGGGACACAATGCAGATAGCCCGGTTAGCCAATGTGCAGGAGCACTGGTTGGTCAGGCCAATTGAGGTAGTATGTACATGAATGTATAGTTAAAGTAACAATGCATATAAGATAAACAGAGAGTAGCAGCAGCGTAAAAGAGGGGTTGGGGGGGCACACAATGCAAATAGTCCGGGTAACAATTTGGTTACCTGTTCAGGAGTCTTATGGCTTGGGTGTAAAAACTGTTGAGAAGCCTTTTTGTCCTAGACTTGGCACTCCGATACCGCTTGCCATGCTGTAGTAGAGAGAACAGTCTATGACTGGGGTGCCTGGGGTCTTTGACAATTTTTAGGGCCTTCCTCTGACACCGCCTGATGTAGAGGTCCTGGATAGCAGGCAGCTTAGCCCCAGTGATGTACTGGGCCGTACGCACGTATGCATTCTTCCAGTTTGTGGTGAGTAATTGCAGTTCTGATGTTCAGAAGATATTTTCAGTCATAAGAGACGGTAGAGGCAATATTATCTACAAAATACGTTTAAAAAAAAGTTACAAACAAAGAAAAAAAACTGAATTGGTTAGGGACACGTTAAACGTCAGCCTTCTTCTCCTGTGCCTTCTTATGATTCTTATGATAAGACAGGAT
>NW_025744950.1:0-3815 GCF_021184085.1 Oncorhynchus gorbuscha
ATCTCTTTATACTGGGATAAAGGAGAGGAGGGTGCGGTTATACTGGGATAAAGGAGAGAGAGGAACAGTCACCTCTTTGTACTGGGATAAAGGAGAGGGGAGCAGTCATCTCTTTATAATGGGATAAAGGAGAGAGAGGAGCAGTCATCTCTTTATACTGGGATAAAGGAGAGAGAGGAGCAGTCATCTCTTTATACTGGGATAAAGGAGTGGGGAGCAGTCATCTCTTTATACTGGGATAAAGGAGAGAGAGGAGCAGTCATCTCTTTATCCTGGGATAAAGGAGAGAGAGGAGCAGTCATCTCTTTATACTGGGATAAAGGAGAGGGGGAGCAGTCATCTCTTTATACTGGGATAAAGGAGAGAGAGGAGCAGTCACCTCCTTATACTGGGATAAAGGAGAGAGAGGAACAGTAATCTCTTTATCCTGGGATAAAGGAGAGAGGGGAGCAGTCATCTCTTTATACTGGGATAAAGGAGAGGAGGGTGCAGTCATCTCTTTGTACTGGGATAAGGGAGAGAGAGGAGCAGTCATCTCTTTATACTGGGATAAAGGAGAGGGGAGCAGTCACATCTTTATACTGGGATAAAGGAGAGGGGAGCAGTCACATCTTTATACTGGGATAAAGGAGAGAGGGGAGCAGTCATCTCTTCATACTGGGATAAAGGAGAGAGAGGAGCAGTCATCTCTTTATACTGGGATAAAGGAGAGGGGGTGCAGTCATCTCTTTATCCTGGGATAAAGGAGAGAGAGGAGCAGTCATCTCTTCATACTGGGATAAAGGAGAGAGGAGCAGGCATCTCTTTATACTGGGATAAAGGAGAGGAGGGTGCAGTCATCTCTTTATACTGGGATAAAGGAGAGAGGAGCAGTCATCTCTTTATACTGGGATAAAGGAGAGGGGAGCAGTTATCTCTTAATACTGGGATAAAGGAGAGGGGAGCAGTCATCTCTTCATACTGGGATAAAGGAGAGAGGAGCAGGCATCTCTTTATACTGGGATAAAGGAGAGGAGGGTGCAGTCATCTCTTTGTACTGGGGTAAAGGAGAGAGGGAGCAGTCACCTCTTTTTACTGGGATAAAGGAGTGGGGAGCAGTCATCTCTTTATACTGGGATAAAGGAGAGGGGGTGCAGTCATCTCTTTATACTGGGATAAAGGAGAGGGGAGCAGTCACCTCTTTATACTGGGATAAAGGAGAGAGTGGAGCAGTCATCTCTTTATACTGGGATAAAGGAGAGAGGGGAGCAGTCACCTCTTTATACTGGCATAAAGGAGAGGGGAGCAGTCATCTCTTTATACTGGGATAAAGGAGAGGAGGGTGCAGTCATCGCTTTATCCTGGGATAAAGGAGAGAGAGGAGCAGTCACCTCTTTATACTGGGATAAAGGAGAGGGGGAGCAGTCATCTCTTTATACTGGGATAAAGGAGAGAGAGGAGCAGTCATCTCTTTATACTGGGATAAAGGAGAGGGGAGCTGTCATCTCTTTATACTGGGATAAAGGAGAGAGGAGCAGTCACCTCTTTATACTGGGATAAAGGAGAGAGAGGAGCAGTCATCTCTTTGTACTGGGATAAAGGAGAGTGGTGCAGTCATCTCTTTACACTGGGATAAAGGAGAGGGGAGCAGTCATCTCTTTATACTGGGATAAAGGAGAGGGGAGCGGTCATCTCTTTATACTGGGATAAAGGAGAGGGGAGCAGTCACCTCTTTATACTGGGATAAAGGAGAGAGGAGCAGTCATCTCTTTATACTGGGATAAAGGAGAGGAGGGTGCAGTCATCGCTTTATCCTGGGATAAAGGAGAGAGAGGAGCAGTCACCTCTTTATACTGGGATAAAGGAGAGGGGGGAGCAGTCATCTCTTTATACTGGGATAAAGGAGAGAGAGGAGCAGTCATCTCTTTATACTGGGATAAAGGAGAGAGAGGAGCAGTCATCTCTTTGTACTGGGATAAAGGAGAGTGGTGCAGTCATCTCTTTACACTGGGATAAAGGAGAGGGGAGCAGTCATCTCTTTATACTGGGATAAAGGAGAGGGGAGTGGTCATCTCTTTATACTGGGATAAAGGAGAGGGGAGCAGTCACCTCTTTATACTGGGATAAAGGAGAGAGAGGAGCAGTCACCTCTTTATACTGGGATAAAGGAGAGAGAGGAGCAGTCACCTCTTTATACTGGCATAAAGGAGAGAGAGGAGCAGTCACCTCTTTATACTGGCATAAAGGAGAGAGAGGAACAGTCATCTCTTTATACTGGGATAAAGGAGAGGAGGGAGCAGTCATCTCTTTATACTGGGATAAAGGAGAGGGGTGCAGTCACCTCTTTATATTGGGATAAAGGAGAGAGTCGTCCCACCGATAGCCTAATCCATGAATACATTTTAAACTGAAGTAGGGTAACTATTGAATTACAGTTGACCCCTTGTCCTGTTACTACTGTTTCTTACTGTTTTCATATGGTCTAGGACCACTGCAGTTTTAGGGTGTTACTGTACCAGAGAGAGCCCCCTGCAGAACTAACTCATGGCAGATAGAACCCCCCGCAGAACTAACTCATGGCAGAGAGAGAACCCTGCAGAACTAAGTCATGGCAGAGAGAGAACCCTGCAGAACTAACTCATGGCAGAGAGAGCCCCCTGCAGAACTAACTTATGGCAGAAGAGCCCCCGCAGAACTAACTCATGGCAGAGAGGCCCCTGCAGAACTAACTCATGGCAGAGAGAGCCCCCCGCAGAACTAACTCATGGCAGATAGAGCCCCCCGCAGAACTAACTCATGGCAGATAGAGCCCCCCGCAGAACTAACTCATGGCAGAGAGAGCCCCCCGCAGAACTAACTCATGGTAGAGAGAGCCCCCCGTAGAACTAACTCATGGCAGAGAGAGCCCCCCGCAGAACTAACTCATGGCAGAGAGAGCCCCCAGCAGAACTAACTCATGGCAGATAGAGCCCCCGCAGAACTAACTCATGGCAGAAGAGCCCCCGCAGAACTAACTCATGGCAGAGAGAGCCCCCGTAGAACTAACTCATGGCAGAGAGAGCCCCCGCAGAACTAACTCATGGCAGATAGAGCCCCCGCAGAACTAACTCATAGCAGAGAGAGCCCCCTGCAGAACTAACTCATGGCAGAGAGAGCCCCCGCAGAACTAACTCATGGCAGAGAGGCGCCCCCGCAGAACTAACTCATGGCAGATAGAGCCCCGCAGAACTAACTCATGGCAGAGAGAGCCCCTGCAGAACTAACTCATGGCAGAGAGAGCCCCCAGCAGAACTAACTCATGGCAGAGAGAGCCCCCGCAGAACTAACTCATGGCAGAGAGAGCCCCCGCAGAACTAACTCATGGTAGAGAGAGCCCCCCGTAGAACTAACTCATGGCAGAGAGAGCCCCCCGCAGAACTAACTCATGGCAGAGAGAACCTCCCGAACTAACTCATGGTAGAGAGAGAACCTCCCGAACTAACTCATGGCAGAGAGAGAACCTCCCGAACTAACTCATGGCAGAGAGAGAACCTCCCGAACTAACTCATGGCAGAGAGAGAACCTCCAGAACTAACTCATGGCAGAGAGAGAACCTCCCGAACTAACTCATGGCAGAGAGAGAACCTCCCGAACTAACTCATGGCAGAGAGAGAACCTCCCGAACTAACTCATGGCAGAGAGAGAACCTCCCGAACTAACTCAAGGCAGAGAGAGAACCTCCCGAACTAACTCATGGCAGAGAAAGAACCTCCCGAACTAACTCAAGGCTCACACACTTCCAACTGGCTCTGCACTCTGAATAAAATGTTAGATTAGAAAGAAAACAAGTTCAGATA
>NW_025744951.1:0-3749 GCF_021184085.1 Oncorhynchus gorbuscha
ATATCTATGAGGGTGCCCGTGTTTAAGGCTTTGGGGAGGTATCTGGTAGGTTCATTGATAATTTGTGTGAGATTGAGGGCATCAAGTTTAGATTGTAGGATGGCTGGTGTGTTAAGCTTGTTCCAGTTTAGGTCGACTAGCAGCAAATGGCCATTGCAAAAATGTTGTGGTCAATTAAACATTTCTTTGGATTTTTATGTTTGCTTGGGGTTATAGTCTTGCCGGTAGATTCACTTGTGGCCAAGTTTCAGCCTCCAGGCAGAGGCATCCAGGATTTTGGCTAAAATGTCCTGGTACTTGGTAAAGTTTATGATGCCGTTGACCTTAAAACTTCTTCACTCTACAGGTTCCCCAAGGGCACCCCCCCACACCCCTTCAACTCAAAAAGTGGCGCACAGAATGCAAAAATATTCTTAGAAATATTTAAACTTACATTAACAAGTCCATTAGCTCAAATGAAAGATAAACACCTTGTTCATCTACCCAGCGAGTCAGATTTCTAAAATGTTTTACGGCTAAAACATAGCATATATTTATGTCAAACCACCACCAAAGACAGCCAATATATAGCCATTTTGTCGAACAAAAAAATGCACCACAAAATGCAGGATTAAAAGAAAAATAGTTCACTAACCTTTGAAAATCTTCATCAGATGACAGTAATAGGACATGTTACAGTGCATTTATGTTTTTTTCAATATGCAATTTATATCCATAAATCTCTTGTTTACATTGACGCCATGTTCAAACATGCTACAAAAAATGTCCGAGAATTTTCTGATAACTCCGCCAGATAACAGCAGTACACATCATAAACTTTGACTAAATATACATGTTCTACATATAGTTAGAAAGATACACTGCTTCTTAATGCAATCGCTTTGTCACATTTATTTTTAACATTACAGAAATCGTTCATTTTTCAATAATCTGAGACCACGCTCAGACATAAGCAATATTTCTCCGCTAGTGTTGAGCCACAGAAACACAAAATTACAACATAAATATTTCCTTACCTTTGATGGTCTTCGATCAGAAGTAGTGGAAGGACTCATACTTACCCAAAACAGCTTTTGTTTTCAAGTCGTGTGTCTTTGTGTTATCAAACGCGACGAATTCCGGCTGAAATGCAGCCAAAATTCGAGGGGTTGCGCATCAAAACTTCAAAATGACATATTATATGTCGACTAAACTGGTCAAACTACCAGAATCAAGCTTTAGGATGTTCTAAACGAGAAAACAATTTCTCAACTCGAACAGACAAACTGATATCGTCTTTCGTGCTTCAAGGAACAGCGTGACACTCCGGTGCGCAACGACAGGAAAGTGCATGTATTTTCTCGCGATACCAAGTATTTTGCTTGCTAAAGGGTCAAAGCCTGCGGGATTTCACAATGAAATGCTCTATTGAAAGAAGACATCGCCGAAGACCTAGAAACTGATCCCAGATCCATAGCTGGTTGGGAAGGGTGGGGCGATGATGTCAAAGGGCCCAACTTTCCTGATGAGAGAAAGTTTGGAAGATTGGCTGCCCTGTGAGTGCCCTGGAATACTTACAGACATAATTGAAACGGTTTTAGAAGCTTTAGAGTGTTTTCTATCCAATAATTATTATATGCATATATTAAAGGTAATTTTGGACAGATGTCTTTCAGTTTACTATGGGCACGCAATTATCCAAAGCGGGGCAGACATTCTGTCCCTAGCCCTAACACGCTTTAACAAGGGCTCCAGAACCATTGGAAGCAAAATAGCCCCATAACATAAAATATCCACCACCATATTTTACAGTAGGGATGAGGTATTTTCTGCATATGCATTTCTTTCAAAGGCTAAACCCACTCATTGTTGACTATAGGACACAAAGAAATTGGTATTTGGCCACGGACATCAGCAATGGGTTTGGCCCTCAAAAGAACAATGCATATAGTGTGAATGTAAAACCTTAATTAACATAAATCCATTATAATTCATTAGCATTTCTGAGCATTTATAAGGGTTTATTCAAGAAAGTTTTTATCAAGTGTAAGAGATCAGATGCACAAACTATCACACATAGAAGCTTCAAATGAAGTGAGTTTTGGGAGTTTGTAACTTCACCAGCTTTAAATGGAGCATACCAAACCAGGGACACTTTCCAATGAGCCAATGTGTGCACCACAAACAACTAAAGTCACTGAATCTCAGACTAAGCGCCACATCTGTCCCTGTCTGAACACATTACGCTGTGACAGCTGAGTTTCATCTCATCCGAGCCTAGTCGTGCCTCACCCTCTGGGACAGCCCAAGACCTTGACACAGATCCTCTCGTCACATCCTGTCTTGAGGCCCCGGCCCTTCAGCACAGTTTCAAGTCAATATACTTCTTGAGGGGTCAAAGAGGCCATATCTCCATCAAAGTGTTCTCCCTCCCTCTGTATTCCCCCTCTTATCTTCTCCGACAATCTGTGTTTATGCAGCCTTCTCAGAAATGTATGGCCAACACAGACTTTAGCTCCCTCGTTTGCTCTCTCTCTCTCTCTCTCTCTCTGAGAAGGCTAGGTAACATAGAGTTAACCCATTACCCCCAGCACGCCACTCAAATCCTCTGTCCTGGAAACTCCATCTCCTGTGAGCAGCTAATAAGGTACAACAAATGGGTTAGCAAAGAGGGGGTGACAGAATGCTATAAGTTCACATACTGTAAATTAGACCTAGATCAGCTTTAGCCCGACACACGAGCGATGCTACAGAAAGGTGAGCAAGGCCTGTAATTCATACGTGTTTTGGAAAGAGAGAGCTTTGAATAGCTGTTGGATTGGATTTCAAACAGATCTCTGCAAACAGATTAGCTCTGGGAGCTCAGACAATTGGTCTCCTCCAAAATATAAGAGCATTGATCTCATTTTCACAGATATTTACCCTCAGTGATGTTGGAATGAATTACATTACAGGGCTGTGACCTGGAGGAGACAGCCAATAGATATGTTTCAGTAATTGCTCATCTCATTTGCCCCTCTTCCCCAGACAAAGATGAAAATCTACTTAGCCTGCTTGAATGGGTGTAGTTAGATAAATGGAGGTTATTTTTACATAATTCTGACATCTATTTGGATGTTTGAGAAATTAATGTTAAAGGGGAAATCTGCGTTTCGAAAAACAACAAAACGGCTGCCCCGCCACTTATTTTGATAACAGCTGAGACCAAATATGGCGTACCAATCACAGACTGTAGCTTTAAGGGTTCTGGACTGGTTTGAGTTAGAATGATAAAAAACGATGTTATACATGTCATGTCTGTCTATTCTTCTAAGGACATGGACCAATTTAATCGTCAATTTGGAATGAGTTTGTGAGGGATCACCCTTAGGTTACATTTCAGTCAATCACTCGGTATAGGATACCTGGATATAATACATTTTTAAAACTTTAAGTACACAAAGGCTACAAGATTTGGCTCTGACTTAAATGTATGTTAGTGGGGGAGAGAGTACTTGTCCCTCTAGATCAGGTATTCCCAAACTGAGGTACGCAATGCTGTCGGGGGTACGCCAAATAAAAATGTGATACACATTGAACATTTTTTAAATAAAATCTTCACAATTTCACAGTCCATGTCACGCCTTGGTCATTGTATCTTGTGTTTTTGTTATATGTTTGGGTAGGCCAGGGTGTGACATGGGTTTATATGTTGTATTTCGTATTGGGGTTTGTATTAATTGGGAGTGTGTATTAGTAGGGGTGTGTCTAGTTAGGCTTGGCTGCCTGAG
>NW_025744952.1:0-3741 GCF_021184085.1 Oncorhynchus gorbuscha
GAGGGTAGGAAGCAGAGTGCTTTGTTGCTTTTACCAGATGTTCACTTTTTTAAACATTTACTTTTACATACACTATGAGGAAGGTGTGCAATAAAACACAAGTCATTCATTTCACTAGTGTTTTCCAAAGCATCTGCACGTTAGCAATAGCTGTTAGCAAAGACTGATTTGTTTCATTGTGTCAATTGTTTATCAATGCCCCTTAAAATGTATATTCATCAGTGAAGTTACAGTTAATCCAAACATATTCCCCCATTCATTTAGAATGTTTTGTTAAGGAAATGTTGATCACGCATTAAATATAATATACTGTACATTCATAGAGCATAAAGTGACTAAGAGGGCAGTTTAAGTTTTGGGGTGGTTCTTGCATTGGAATTATATTGAATTCTGCTTATATCATGCTATACCACAATAATCATGACGTTCAAATACAGAGACTCCGAGATCATTGAGTGCTTTTGTAGCCTATATCTGACGTGCTGCATCAGCTTAATAACGTTAAATCGTTACTGTGCAGCCGTCTTCATCGACCTTGCCAAGGCTTTCGACTCTGTCAATCACCATATTCTTATCGGCAGACTCAGTAGCCTCGGTTTTTCGGATGACTGCCTTGCCTGGTTCACCAATTACTTTGCAGACAGAGTTCAGTGTGTCAAATCGGAGGGCATGTTGTCCGGTCCTCTGGCAGTCTCGATGGGGGTGCCACAGGGTTCAATTCTCGGGCCGACTCTTTTCTCTGTATATATCAATGATGTTGCTCTTGCTGCGGGCGATTCCCTGATCCACCTCTACGCAGACGACACCATTGTATACACTTTCGGCCCGTCATTGGACACTGTGCTATCTAACCTCCAATCGAGCTTCAATGCCATACAACACTCCTTCCGTGGCCTCCAACTGCTCTTAAACGCTAGTAAAACCAAATGCATGCTTTTCAACCGATCGCTGCCTGCACCCGCATGCCCGACAAGCATCACCACACTGGATGGCTCCGACCTTGAATATGTGGACACCTATAAGTACCTAGGTGTCTGGCTAGACTGCAAACTCTCCTTCCAGACCCATATCAAACATCTCCAATCGAAAATCAAATCAAGAATCGGCTTTCTATTCCGCAACAAAGCCTCCTTCACTCACGCTGCCAAGCTTACCCTAGTAAAACTGACTATCCTACCGATCCTCGACTTCGGCGACGTCATCTACAAAATTGCTTCCAACACTCTACTCAGCAAACTGGATGCAGTTTATCACAGTGCCATCCGTTTGTCACTAAAGCACCTTATACTACCCACCACTGCGACTTGTATGCTCTAGTCGGCTGGCCCTCGCTACATATTCGTCGCCAGACCCACTGGCTTCAGGTCATCTACAAGGCCATGCTAGGCAAAGCTCCGCCTTATCTCAGCTCACTGGTCACGATGGCAACACCCATCCGTAGCACGCGCTCCAGCAGGTGTATCTCATTGATCATCCCTAAAGCCAACACCTCATTCGGCCGCCTTCGTTCCAGTACTCTGCTGCCTGTGACTGGAACGAATTGCAAAATCGCTAGTTGGAGACTTTTATCTCCTCACCAACTTCAAACATCAGTTACAATGTTAGCTAACTGATCACAGCTGTACATAATCTATTGGTAAATAGCACACCCATTCTCACCTACCTCATCCCCACAGTTTTTTTATTTATTTACTTTTGTGCTCTTTGCACACCAATATCTCTGCCTGTACATGATCATTTATCACTCCAGTGTTAATCTGCAATATTGTAATTATTCGCCTACCTCCTCATGCCTTTGCACACATTGTATATAGACTCCCTTTTTTTTTCTACTGTGTTATTGACTTGTTAATTGTTTACTCCATGTGTAACTCTGTGTTGTCTGTTCACACTGCTATGTTTATCTTGGCCAGGTCGCAGCTGCAAAATGAGAACTGTTCTCAACTAGCCTACCTGGTTAAATAAAGGTGAAAAAAATGTTCCTTTATGGCTGCAAGGGCAGTATTGAGTAGCTTGATGAAAGGTGCCCAGAGGTGCCCAGAGTAAACGGCCTGCTCAATATATGCATATTATTATTAGTATTGATAGAAAACACTGAAGTTGCTAAAACTGTTTGAATGATGTCTGTGAGTATAACAGAACTCATATGGCAGGCAAAAACCTGAGAAGAAATCCAAACAGGAAGTGAGAAATCTAAGGTTGGTCGATTTTCAACTCCAGGCCCTATTGAATTCACAGGATATGGATGAAGTTGCACTTCCCATGGCTTCCACTAGATGTCAACCGTCTTTAGAAACTTGAATGAGGTTTCTACTGTATTGTGGGCCTGAATAAGTGCTGAATGAGTCAGGTTACTGGCAGAGAGCCATTTCCCTGGTCACGCTCATTCCACATGATATCGACCTGCGTTCCATTGCTTCTCTAGACACAAAGGAATTCTCCAGTTGGAACTTTATTGAAGATTTATGATAACAACACCCTAAAGATTGATTCTATACTTAGTTTGAAATGTTTTTCGACCTGTGATATAACTTTTTAAAGTTTTTGTCTGAAGTTATGCAGGACCTGCACAAGCGTATGGATAGTTGTACTAACGCCATTATCGAACATAATCAAGCATTTATTGTGAACTAGGATTCCTGGGAGTGCATTCTGATGAAGATCATCAAAGGTAAGGGAATATTTATAATGTGATTTCTGGTTTCTGTTTACTCCAACATGGCGGAAAATTATATTTATTTTTAATTCTTTATTTTGTGAGTCTCAGATTATTGCATGGTTTGCTTTTTCCGTGAAGTTTTTATGAAATCTGACACAGCGGTTGCATTAAGGACATGTATATCTATAATTCCATGTGTATAACTTGTATTATCATCTACATTTATGATGAGTTTGTTCATAAAGATGGAGATTTCGTAATAAAAACACTGACACGGTTTCCTCTCACAGTACGCATGAGATTGCTACCAACATGCACAGTTTTGCATGCATGTATATTGTTAATTTGTTTTTGTACGAGAGGTTAGTTGAGCTCCCATTAATCTGGTGTTACTAGTTAGTATGTTGAACTGGGTTTCCTCCCTAGAGTATAGAGGTCTCTCATTCTATTAGCACCACATAGAGTGAGCTGATCTAGGTAGGTAGGTCTACACGCCACTGATGAGAGAAAAAATAACTTTATGGAAATGTATATTCCACCAACATGAAGTTCAAACTTTTTGTGGTTGACGGAAAGTAAGTCTTACCTTTCCAGGACAATGTTAGAGTAGCGCAGGTCAAGATCACTCTTCAATAGCTAGTACATTGCTCTCCTACGACGATAGACCAATGAAATGCTTTGAAATATTATGTGTTTTTTTGTGTAGTCATAACATTTGCTAGTAATCACATGCAGCAAGAGCATAGATTGGTTAATTGATGTTACTTCATGTTTTGTAGCAGTTGCATTCCCTTTCTGAAATGCAGGCGACCAGACTGATGTCTCGTCTCAGACGTCTACAGATGTCAACTGTACCTTGACAGTAGAACCTAGTGTGTGGAGCAAGACCAGTGTGTAGGCACTGTTCTCACCCATCTACCACAGCTTTAAAATGCATGAGTCGACCTCTGGACAAGAGAGATATGCAACAGCACAGATTTATAGGGCTGGCCATGTTACTATCACCTGTTTGGATCTTTTCATGAATATACAGTTGAAGTCAGAAGTTTACATACACTTAGGTTGGAGTCATTAAAACTCGT